>NC_090801.1:48669318-48972349 GCF_036512215.1 Solanum lycopersicum | reverse complement strand
ATTTACGTTATTTCCTTTGTGAGGCATATAATCACAAAACCCTCCCCCCGCCCCTGTCCCCCAAACCTTCATTATCATTTTTATCATTTATTTTGTTCAAAAATGTAAAATAATAATATCTAGTGATCTTCCTCATCACTAAAATCATCATGTTTCTTGTAATAATCATTATGTATACTTGTCATCAATCGGTCCAAAATGATTCTATAAGAGAATAATTTTCTCTATAATTTTAACTGTTATTTTGAGAACTATGGTCATTTACTCTATTGTAATCTTGAAAAAAAAATTATAGCTCAAAATGTATAAGATCTAGAATCATCAAAGTAAGAACGATCAATTAAGAAATTATCAAGTTTTATTGATCTTCGAATTCAAAGTAGTTGTTGATGAGTTGATCGAACTAATTGATGAGTTGAAAGTATAAGATACATAATTATTTTTGAAAGTATAAGATACATAATATTTTTGAAAGTATAGGTAGAATTTAGTATTTATGGTATAGAATGTCTGTCTAATAAAGTAGTTTACCTAGTAATCATTTCTCTAGTAGATCTAAATTAAAACTAAACCCCAATTAATATAAATATTATATAAATTACTTATCTTAATCATTATTATTTCATAAGAAACGTGCGCTAACTTAACGGAGGAGTAATTATGAATACAAGAAATATTCCTTCGGAACAAACAATTAGGCTGATATTGCTAAGAATATATATACCCCTTGAGATTTTAATATTGAACCTGGTCTTCATTGTTATCCAAGTGAAGGCAAATATGAATACAAATAGTAAATTGTCCATCTGGAATATATTTATAAAAATATACACCCCCTCCATCGCACAAGAGTTAAAGTATTTAAAAATCGCGATGAGAATTTGTATATGATTCTTTAAATGTATTTAAAAGTAATTTGACATATATTAAAAATTATGAAAAATCAAATAATAATAATAATCGGATCAAAGAAAATACAAATGAAAAACTACTAAATTGAACAAATTTTAAATATCATAAGTTTATACTTTTGTATAAGAATTAGCAAGTGAAGCCACTATCCAAACTTTGAAGACACGAAAAGAATAAAAAAGAAAAAAAAGTACAATATGAGATGAAAAGGCAAGAAGGAATTACTTTTTTCCTGATATATTCTCAAAGTTTAATATTACCCATATTTGTTGCTACATTCAATATAGTGTCACCTCATATCCTAGTTCAAACCCTACTTTCACATTTGGGATGGAATTTTCTTCTAAAAACAATGTTATAAATAGAATAATGTATGGTGTAACAACATCAAACAAAAAAGAAGAAATACAAGAGTATACTACTAATTAGTTGGATCGGAGATGATGAACCAAAATGGGTTTTAAGTCTATCAAGGTGTTCCCTAGAGTTCCCTTGACCGCTTCATTAGGGCTTACTTCATTGTTTGATGCCCTGTTGAAGTGTTTAGGGGAACTCTTGAACTCACTTTGAAATTTTACACAAACAAATAGAAGTGTAAGAGTCCTGGCTGTGGTTGATGAACATGATAGTTCATGTATAAATCTATTAAGGTGTTCCATAGAGTTCCCTTGACCACTTCATGAGGGCTTACTTTGATGTTAGAAGCATTGCGGAAGTGTTTGGGGGAACTCCTGGGTTGACTTTAAAAATTACGCAAACAAGTATATATAAATGTATGAGTACGTACTAGCTAGAGATGATGAATACAAAGATTACATATATATGTCAGGTTGGATTTAGTGGCATCTCAAATCGTTACTAATACCGATAATAATCACCACTAAAAGTGTGTTTTTAGTGGCGCCGCTGAAAATACCTGTAATAGTCACCACCACAAGTCTGATTAGTGTCATCTCTAGTCGCTGCTAATACCAATAACAGTCGCCACTAAAATTGTGTTAGTGGCAACACAAGTCGATGTAGCCACTAAAAGTGTACTTTCGTGGCAGCTCACGCCGCTGCTATAGCTTAGTTGTTGCCACTAAAAGTGTTTTCAAAACTATTGAATAATATTATGCAATATTTTGGTAATATATTTGAGTGATATATAAATAATCAATAAAAATTGTTTGAGCTTTTTCGTCTTTAATGATTTTTTAGAGCACACTAATCAAAAGCTCTTTGACACAATTCTTAGTTCTTGTGAAGTAATTGCACCTGATGAATCACACATTTTATTTTATTTTTTCAAATCATGATATTTCAATCTATTATATTTATATAATACTATTTTTTTAATCATCCCCTTTTTATTGAACAAAAGCATATCCTAAAACGCTATAAATATTTTTCAAATAATGACTTTTTGTGATTTAATTTTTTATTATTTAACTAGATTCATATTTATAACTATTAGTCAAATAATTGTTTTTATGATTTAATTTTCTATGATTTGACCTGATTCATATTTATCACTCTACCGATATTCATCAAACATAGACTTTATGATTTGATTTCTTATTATTTGAGCAGATTCATATTTATTACTTGATGAATAAGTAATTAAGATTACTTAATTAAAATAAGGTACAAAATTTTAAATGACACTAATAATATGACAAGAAAATTTATGGCAAGTGGTTGATAGACCACATCAGAATCACATCGGAATTATGAGCTTATAGACAATTTTTTATATATATATATATATATATATATATATATATATATATATATATGTATATATATATACATATATATATTATATCATCTAACAAAGAAAATACTGGACATGATGAAGAAGATAATGTCGATGTTGGTAATTCTGATTATATTTTCTAAAAAATATAATTATGGAGATTATAAGGGTGATGCCGATGACGATATTGATGATGATGATTACAATATTTGAGATTCTAGAGATGATGATTATGATGATGAAACATATAATCATCTCTTAGATCACTAATATCATCATCAACATCGTCGTCATCATTGTCCGTATTGTTTTCATCATTATTTTTTTGAAGACACAAAATCAAGATCTCCATCACTGTTATTATTATCTTTGTCATTATCTACGTTATTTCCTTTGTGAGGCATATAATCACAATCCTCCCCCCCCCCCCCCCCCCCCCCAATAAAAAAAAACCTTTATCATTATTTTTATAATTTATTTTGTTCGAAAGTATAAAACAATAATATCTACTAATCTTGTAATAATCATTATATATACTTGTCATCAATATTTCTAATCTTGAAAAAAAAAATCAAAAGCTTAAAATCTATAAGATCTAGAATTGCAAAAGTCCTTGCACCTTCGATGGGAAAAAAATTTTAAGAAAAAATGCGGATTATAAAAACTTAAAAGGAAAAAAAATTCCACACAACATTGACTAATTACACATTTTACTAAGTTATACAAACTATAAAAACACTGTCCATCAATCTCATCATGTTTCACAATGGAATCTCAAAATTTAAAGAATCCAGAAAAGAATTATCAAGCTATACACGACGAGTTAATAAATTGTCAAGTTTCATTGATCTTCGAATTTAAAGTGATGGTTAATAAGTTGATCGAATTAATTGATGAGTTGAAACTGAGATACATAATTATTTTTGAAAGTATAGGTAAACTTTAGTATATATGATATAGAATGTATCTAATAAAATAGTTTTCCTAATAATCATTTCTCTAGTAGCTAGATCTAAATCTAAATTAAAACTAAACCCCAATTAATATGATTATTATATAAAATACTTATATTTACCATTATTTTTTAAGAAACATGCAAACTTAGCGGAGTAATTCTGAATACAATAAATATTCCTTTGGAACAAACAATTACACTAATAATTCAAGAATATACCCATTGAGATTTTAATTTTGAACCTGGTCTTCATCATTATCCAAGTGAAGGCAAATATGAATATCAATGGAATCAAGAAAAACGTTTATTTTTTTGTTGACACGTTTTTATTTTGTCAATCATAAAGCAAATTGTACAAGATATCTGGAATATCTTTATAAAAGTATGCACCCCCTCTGTGGCACAAGAGTTAAAGTATTTAAAAATCGTGATGTGAATATGTATATGATTCTTTAAATGTATTTAAAAGTAATTTAACATATATAAAAAAAATTTGAAAAATCAAATAATAATAATAATCGAATTTAAAAAAATACAAATGAAGAACTAAGATAAACAAATTATAAATATCATAAACTTTGATATAAGAATTATCAATTGAGACCACTACTCAAACTTGAAGAAATCAAAAAGATAAAAAGAAAAAGTACAATGTGAGATGAAAAGACAAGAAGAAATTACTTTTTTCATGATATATTCTCAAACTTCAATATTACCCGTATTTGTAGCCACATTCAATATAATGTCACCCCATATCCTCGTTCAAACCCTACTTTCACATTTGGGATGGAATTTTATAATAAAAACAATGTTATAAATAGGAATGTATGGTGTAACAAAATCAAACAAACAAGTAGAAATGCAAGAGTGTATATACAACTAACTATGTTGGAGATGATGAATAAAAATGAGTTTTAAGTCTATCAAGGTGTTTCCTAGAGTTTCCTTAACCTCTTTATTAGGGTTTACTTTATTGTTTGATGCCCTGCCGGGGAAACTCTTGGACTCACTTTGAGATAATGACGAAAATAATAATAACGGTGATGGAGATCATGATTTTGTGTCTTCTAAAAAAATAATGATGAAAACAATACGGGCAATGATGACGACGATGTTGATGATGATATTGGAGATCTAAGAGATGATTATATGTTTCATCATCATAATCATCATCTCTAGAATCTCAAATATTGTTATCATCACCATCAATATCGTCACCGTCATCACCCTTATAATCTCCATAATTATATTTGTTAGAAAACATAATCAAAATTACCAACATCGATATTATCTTCCTCATCATCTTTAGTGTTTTTTTAGTTAGATGATATATAATCATTTGAAACATATCTAAGTCAAATCATTAAATCAAAACTTAGAAAATTAGAAGCAAGAGAGGATAAAAAGCTCAAGAACCCTAGTTCAAGAACGCAACAAGCTCCAGCAGTTCTAGCCCTAAAACTTAAGTATTTTTTCGTGGATTTCATCACCAGGTATGTGAGATTTCACTAGTGGGTTCCTTTCACACATTAGGTCCCTAGTTTTCAGTCAGATTCTTGATTCCCATATCATGATTAGATCTAGGGTTTCTAGAACTTCAACAAAACTTAATGAATTTGTTAGTTTTATGTTCCGCATCATATTATCATGTTATTATTTAGTTTATTGCATGAATTTCATAATCCTAGCTTTGTATTTCATTAGTTCTTAAATTACACATGCTAGGTCAGATACTTCAGATATACATGCCTCAGTTATAAATGCATAATTACCAGATTAATTGTTGAATTCTCAGTTTGCATGTTTGGTTTTGAGCTATTTAGTATTTACAGAAACTTAGACATAATTAGTTAATTTACATAATTCATTGGGAGTAGCATAATACCGAGTTGAACTATGGTTCAGCGTACCCAATTAGTCCAAGAACTACTAGCCAAGTAGGTTGTAAGTCTTCTCTGTGGGAAATCAGTTTAGTGATCACGTCAGCATGCTTTTATACCTTAGGCAGGGTATATTGGGTCCTCTCGATGGGGCGTATACATCGGACTCCACATTAGGTCTTGTGGTTTTATCCCACAATTCAGTTAGAGTCTCAGCATTGACTATTTATCAGTATATTCAGTATTCAGTTTCAGCATGTTATAAATTGTTCATTGCATCCAGTTAGCTCAGAATTCAGTTTATCATGTTAGATTATTATACTTACTTTTATACTTGTTCAGTTATACTTTATTTCTGCTTTACTCTATCCTACATGCTCAGTACTTTTCAAGTACTAACGCATACGTGCGCTACATCTTCTCGTGATGTAAGTTTAGGTTCTCAGCATCCAGATCACGCATAGATCGATTTCCGATCTCCAGTTCAGTAGATTCAGTGGTGAGTCCTCATTCTCTGAGGACAACAATTATGAGTTTCATTTCTGTCTTTAGTCAATTAGTTTCAGTTTTTGCTAGATTTAGCTGGGGCTTGTCTCAGTATTTCTAGTCCAGTTTAGAGGCTATTTTCAGACATAGTTAGATTCAGCTTAGTATTGAGTTAATATTTCCTTTGTATTAAACTCATTGTTTTCAAATATCTCAGTTATAGAACATGGGTATTCCCCATCTTTTCAGTTTTAATTATGATTTAGCTTCCGCATCAGTTTATTATCTTTAGTATGCTTATGATCATGCCAACAGGGTTAGCTTGGGATAACTTGTGGTCCTAGGTTCTGTGTCCGCGTCTCGGGGGTAGCTCGGGGTGTGGCACACTGTTTCTTTGCATTTCCTTTAGGGATATTTTCTTACTTCCTCTTTCGAGTTCGGTTGATGGAAGGTTACTTGCTATTTAGCATATCTCAATTTATTCGGTTTTCAGAGATTCGGAATTTTTGTGCAATAATCTCGTATATACATTGATTTCGTCGTTTTTATGAATCTCCCCTTCCCCTCTTCATGATCATGACTAAGTGTGACATAGGTCGTTTCGGTCTTCATATGAGATGAGATGTTCGAGTTTGTTTGGTTACAGTCCCCTCGTTTTTGTGAATAACATCAATCCAAGTCCAATTTTTTTTTGTTCTCTTCTTAACGTGGTTATCAAGCAAACCTTTTGTATGGCATTTTAGATAGCTTGAAATCTGTTTATTCATTTTGGAGATTGTTAAGGCTGCAGTGATTGCGTTTCGTATGTTTGTTTTAAGATGTCCTATTTTCCTTGCTAAAGTTGGCTATGTTGGAAATCATTTGCTCATCGCTGTCAATTCTAAATATAGCATGGTTACCTTCTCTCTCTGTTCTTCTTGTTAAAATAAATGATTTGAGGGGTTGAGTATGTGTTCTTAATGATTTCATAATCTATTCGTGATGTCAAAATCGATTTGGCTATAGCATTATTATTTGCAATTTTTCTATATTACAGTTTAAGGGAATCATCCTCTAAGTATGTTATTTTCCACTTTGCTTATCTATGTGTACACTTGCCTTGTGTTTCCTCTTGGGAATTTCAGAAGTAGGGAATATATGTAAACCATTTCTTATTTCCTATTCGTCATTAATAACCCATTTAGTTATCATTTTTACCGGTGTGTTATGCCCCTGCCAAGTGTGTCTGATAAATATACATACATATGCGTCTATGTGATTAATTCCCAAATCTCTTAAATAGGCTTCTTTGGAAATTGCTTCATATGGCACAGTTGATTTGAACATGGTGATATCCCCGTCTTGTTTTCATTAAAATATAAGAGTGAATGGGATGACTCCGTTGTTTGTTTCGCTTCAAACTTGTCTACTGTTTATACGAACAAATATTAATTTAATAAACAATTGATTATCATGGCTGCTCGTATGCTTCGATCCTCGAATGAATACTAATGTTCACATTTGCTTTCTCCACATGTGGAACCCGCTCGAGTTCAATTGGACTCCATATTTTCCTGCATTTTGAAAGCCATAAAGGCTCAAATTTTGCCTTCTGGAGTCAATCCATAAAGTTGGCGTACAAGTCTCGAAGTGATTGGAGTCGAAGAGGAAGAGAGCGGGCTACAAACGCCCAAGTTTATTTTCTTAAATTTTTTATATTGTTGTTTTGGGGCCTCAGCCCCCTTGTCGCCTTTTATTTTTCTGTATTTATGTTGTATCAATTATTTGTTTAGTCTTGGACAGGTACAAGTGAAGTGTGTCAAAAACCCAAAACAGGTGCGTCCAAGAACTGGTCCAGGCGGACAGAACCCAACTTTGGACCCAACATCTTCCTCCCTCTCTCTCTCTCTCTTTATTTTCATCATAATTCATTTGATTTATATATATCTGTCGATAGTTTTTAAGGTTTAAAATACTCGCATTCCCGCAAGACGCCATCTCGTTTTTTTCTAAAAAATTAATTTAATTTTGGGTAGATAGTAAAATTAATACTTCACTTTTAACAAATTCTAAACAAATTTTCAATTCAAAATAATCTTATGTTTCAAAATTTAGCCAAGCAAGTTAGTTATCGGATAACCGCAAGTAAGCGGACGTCTTAAGTACTTACTAGCATGTAAAATGTTGAACAGTAAAAAGGAAATAGTTCTCAAAAAGTTCAAACAAGTTTCATAATATAAAATTCATTACCACCAAATATTTGTGGAAGAAATCCTCCTAAAAACTGAGAGTCGTGTGCCAAAATATATATGTTGTCTAGAGTATGCAATCCCAAGACATTAATAGTCTAACTCCAAAAAAGGGATAAAAGGGGAAAAGAGTAATCCATAGAGGCTTGAAAAAAATACCCGCAATGTTTGGATTCAAGAAGTGTAAGATTCATAATTGAGGTCATGAAGGCAGGGGCGGATTTAGGAGGGGGAAGGGGTGTCTCGTGATACTGCTTCGTTATATATGAAACAAAAGCAAAGACAAAAGATCTATTTAACAAAAGAGACACTTGTTGTACAATAGAAGTGTGTAGCTTAGGTGCTGTTTTGCCTAAATTCATTAGGCAAGGTTCCGCGTTCAATCTTAAATAGCCACATTTTTTATGTTTTTTCTTTGACCTTCTTTGTTTAGTAATTTTTTGGTATTTTGTTTATATAAACAAAAATTTAGTATAATATTATCAAGGAAATTAATTTGAATACATTTCATTAAAATAAAAAATCAGGAAAAAAATTATAATGTGTTTTTTATTTTATTTTATTAAAAAAATTATAACAATATACATGAAGTGTGTAGACCGTAGACCGTAGTGTAAAGTACTGACATAGTGTTTAGTTATGTTAAATTCTTAATATTTAAATTTTTTTTAAGGTATAGTAGTAACTTGCTATAGTCTTAAAGGGTTATCATTTACCAAATAACCAAAAATTAAAAACTGATACAAAATCGATAACCCAATAATTTTTTATGTAAAACCATTAAAACCCCATTAACTCAATAGTAATGACCCAATAACATTTTTCGATTTGTTTTATTGGTTAGTTTGATTACTGCACACCCCTAGTTTTGACAAATTTTTTACATTATATGTCTTACCCCACCACAGAGGTCCCATTCAGCTACAACGATAATGCTGCAGTGGGCTCTCACTCTATAACATGAATTAAATCCGCCGTTAGAGCAAGATGTCACTCCCACCTTGCACATAATAGAAATTCAAAAAATCCTCTAAAATATTCTACTTCATTACACACCTTCGAACCTTGACGTTCCCAACCAATCATTTCATGCCAAGTTTGACATCGGGAGTTTTATTGCCTGAATTCACTTCCGAAATGTTCTACGAACTCCTTAACGTCTTAGAAGCAAAAAAAATAGACTTTACCCAGACAATTTCTTCAATACTTTTCCCAAATTTCCCGACACCTTGTCTCACTCAGATTTCGTCCAGGCTTAGCCTAACCTGAAAGATTAATTCACTACACCAAAAGTTTCTTACTCATTTTCCTTTACTATCAGCTCGCCGATAAGGATGAGGGAAGTCGTTATAATGACTATATTAGAATTTTAAATTTGAAGCATGGATATATGTGATCAATCACAAGTGACATAACTTTTTAAAATTAGAAAAATATTGTTTGGGTTAATTTGAGGGGTATCATTGAGCAAACAAAATAGGTTGATAACAGTTTAAGACCAACGGAGAATGCAGAATATCTATGATGATTTTCTATATGTTTAGGATATTTTTGTCTTCTTTTCTTTGATTTAATGATAAATCATATCTATATTTGAAATAAAGGCGGATCCATGTGAGAATCAATGGTGATCAAAGAACATTGACTCGGACGTGTATTCTCTTATTTGTATGACAAATATTAAGTACTATACTAAAATAGAGTATGACAAATTTTTTCTTTAAAGAAAATTATCAAAAATAAGAGTTGATAATATACATTTAATGTATTAGTACTGTTTTATTTTGGCCCTTAGTATTTTTTACGTGATTGAAATGGTCTATGGTCCATAGTATATATATAAAAAATCATTTTGATCCTTTATATGTTTCATTTGATTAAAATGATCTTTAATGTATAACAAAATGTCTTTATTTTGTTTCTTTAACCTAAATCAAACATATTTATCGATAAAATAGTGTCAGATTTAATTATGACCCTAAGTGGCTGGCAAAATTCATCATTGTTGTCTTCTTTGTTAGCTCCAAAGAAAGAACTCCATAAAATATAACATTACTATCTCTACTTTCTCAAACAAAATTAATTTTCTATTGCTTACAATATTTTTGCGCTAATAATTTTTTGAATCTTGAAGTAAATTTTGTTTGAGAAAGTTGAGAAAAAGGTGTTATGTTTGATGGAGTTCTTTCTTTCGAATTTAACAAATTAAGAAGAACAATGATAAATTTTGTGAGATTCATATAGTTAATTTAATATCTTTTTGGATAAATTTGTTAGTTTAGGGTAAAAAATCAAAATATATACCTTTTGTTAAAGATCAATTCAAATCAAGTTTATACTAAATATTAATATACGTGATAACTTTTGTATAAATTGTATATGGGTGAGATTGACGTTAATGATAAGACTAGTGACTGAGCTAATAAAATAATTAAGGTATTACAAATATTTTGTGAAGACTAATGTAAGAGGTAACATATGATTAAGGAGAAGTCAAATGTGATATATTTGTATTGTTGTTTCCGTTGATTTTGTGATAATTTACGTTGGTTTAATCTACGTTGATTTATGATGTCTACTTAATACGTGTGGTGTACTTGCACTACTATCATTATACCTTTTGGTGGTGTAAGTAGGTTTTTTTAGGTTGATTGAAGTGTGAGATGATAGTTATTCAACTTCTACATACTTTGTACTCAAGTAAGATATAGGGTTGATCTCATGTGTATTTTATTTACCGATCTAGACTAGGTCCTTGGAAATTGTTAAAGATTATGTAATGTTGAGTGATCTATTCTAATTTTTGTGTTTTGTCAACCCACATTCAACACTTCAAAAAAAAATTTCAATATAATTAAGAATGTATGGTAAGAATCTAATTGAAAATAGAACAAGTTTTCGTATGATCCCGTAGTTTAAATTTTGACAAAGTGTAGACACTTCTTAAGTACAATACTTTGTAATTAACAAAAAAAATTGAAAGTTTCGCAAGTTGTTTCAAAATAATTGTTAAAAATAAAAAAAATTAGGATTAAAGATTTGATAATATCCACCACTTTGTGAAATAGATCGTGCTAAGCCAAATCCTGGAAAAACAAAAAAATCAATGAAGTAATTTTCTGTTATATGACTATAATTAAATCACAGAAGATAACCTCAAACCAAAAGTCAAAGAAAATTAAAAGTAAACATCCCAATTAAAAAAAAGTTATAATTTCCATTTTTTCCATCAAGAAAATTTCCATTTTTTGTAGTGCAAAAATCTAGACATGTAATATGATGATCAAGGCTTTCTATTATTTGATAACCAGAAATCAAAATTGGAGATTTTTAATATTTAAAATAAATATAAATTACATGAGTTAATTCCTTAAGTACATAACTAACGATACTTATTGAGTAGTGATCTGAATTCATTCCAATAGTCCATAAAAAGAGTTAATAAAATCAATAGAAAATATAAAGGGAAAAACAATAAATGAAGGTAAAAGAAAGTTAAGATACAAAGTTAAAACAATATTTGTATTAAATTGATATATACAAGATAAAGATGATAAAAATATTTTAAAAAAAATTTACGAAAAAATTATTTTGTATAACAAAAAGTAAGAAAAAAAATATTTACACATGTGGCCGGAGGGTGTGTACAAACACAATCAACTTTCGTGGTTGAAGGTACCATTTCAGCACAAAAATGGGGGGGGGGGGGGGGGGGGGGGAGAGTATAGGATCCTAGTTAAATTTAAGTGTATCGCTAAAATTTCAATCATATTCTAAGAAAGTACTTGTGAATTGTGTCATATCCCAAAACTAAAGATGAAATTACTCATTAGTTATATACCATCAACATTCAATGTACTTGGATTTTGAGGCTAGTAATGAGTCACCTGAAGTAGATGTGATTCTACTATCCACACTGGATACATGGTTCATGGAGTTAGGATTATCTTGACTCTTACCCAAATCGATGCTTAATACTATTTTCGAAAAATTAATATTGCATAATTATGTAAAAGCACTTTTTGGATTGAGATAATTTTTCAAAAGAACCTTTTTAAGAGGCAACTGAAGGTGCACTAAATCATTCTGAAACTCTGATTATTTTTTTTACTTTTCTGAAAATAGTACTCTCTTCAATATAAAAATGATACATTTAAAATCAATTAAGTTTGTTAAACTCTTTTTTAAAAATAATGTTATATAATTTCTCTTAGACTCATTTTAGTTTCAGAAATCAATGTAAGGGAAATTATTGACTTGAAATACATTTAGTAAAACTAAATATATAGTTTTCAAGTGGAACTATGGATGAACAATCATTCAATAATTTCAATGTTTAAAAGTAGGGCACCTTTCACATATAGCAAATAAAAATTTCATATTTGTATGCTATAGGAAAGTTTGCATAATTGCGTTTCATAGCAAACATAGAAACTGTATAATTCGCTATACATATACATTTGAAGCAAATTGTATAAAACGAAGTGTATAAAACAAGAAAGAGAAAGACACTTGGGCAGAGAACTGTATAAAAACGAAGTGTATAAAAACGAATTGTATTATCATAAGTGTATAGAACGATTATATACAATATGAATTTGTATAAAATGAGAAAGAGAGAAAGACAAAAGAGACTTGACAAGTAATATACAATTGAATCGAATTGTATAAAACGAGAAAGAAACAAATTAGATACAATTTGAAAATTGTATAAAACGAGAAAGAGAGAAAGGCAAAAGAAATTGGGCAGGGGAGTATTTTTATTGAATAATTATAAGTGTATAGGACGAAAATATATGTACTTGCATGTGTATATACAATTTTCTCAGGCTTTATACAAACAGAAAAGCAACTTATACATTTCGCTTTTGTTTGTATAAGTGAGAAAGGCGAGGGTGGCGAGCGAGATTTGGGAGAGTGGCGAGCGAGATCTGAAAGAGGGCAGAGAGGGGAACAAAAATATATGTATTTATACAATTTTCTCTGCTTTATACAATTAGAAACAATTTTTATACACTTGTGTTTGTATAAAAAGTGAGGAAGCGAGCGAGAGATTGGAGGAGAGTGGCGAGCGAGATATTTGGGAGAGAGACGCTTGACAATTTTTCGCAAACGTTTGCTATGGAGCACAATTAAATCAAACCCTAGCTACTCCATACATTTTAGGTTATTAGTTTGCTATTACATACAATTTTCCCTTTAAAGTATCACAATCTCATAATATAGGAATTTCATGAAACTGAGGGCAAAACCCTAGATTCAACTTGCTACTGATTGGATTGAGAAGTAAGGCGTGAGGATGAACTAGTCCTACACTATAAATAACTTTACATACATGATTATGAAGATATAAGACTGAAAACTTTGGAGACTTGATTTTCTTGAGCCCGAACAAGAACACTATCTTGGAATCTTCTTGCTTGATCTTGATAAAAGACTGTTAGCATGATTGTAGGAGTATCAACATGATTATAGTAAATCATTATTGTAAGAATCCATAATAAGGGAGTATTTCTTTTACTTTGTATATATACTTGTTTCCTATAATAGAGAGAAGTCTTAGTTACTCGTATATATATATATATATATATATATATATATATATATATATATATATATATATATATATATATATATATATATGAAAGTTGTAAATCATGAAGAAAAATATACAGAAGAATTCAGTTACCAATATTATTCTTATTGTTCTTCATGGTATCAGAGCACTAACATCTAATTGAAATCGGAACGACACTCGAATACATTTTTTCTTCAGAATGGGAGATCAGACACCCATCTCTCTTCCACAATATGTCATTGTCTATCACGATAACTCAACTTTCCCAACGAGTATTTTTCTTGATGAAATAAATTTTTCTCTCTGGTCGCAATTGATGGAGATGCACATTGGTGCACGAAATAAAATCGGGTTCTTGACAAGAGAAAAAGTGAAACCAGCAACGAATGATTCGAGTTATGCAACATGGGTTACTGACAACAACAGAGTTAAGAGTTGCCTAATTGATTCAATGATCCCTAATCTTATATAGTGATTTATCGGCTCGCCACAGCCAAGGAGATATAAGAAGCTATTGCAAAAATCTTCTATGATGGATCTGATGAAATCTGTTTGTTTGAGTTGAATCAAAAATCTTTCTTTGCCGAACAGAATGATAGACCTTTAGATACTTTCTATAATGCACTGGTTTAAATCTTTTAGGAAATCGACCATCGAATAATCACACAGGATGAAGCAGTTGTTGGAGTCATACACACGCATTCCATCATGGCTAGGCTGCGAGTTCATATATTCCTCAATGGACTTGATACAGAATTTGATCAAGTTCGTGGTGAGATTTTACAGAAGGATCCAAAGCTGGATCTGGAAAGTACATTTGCATATGTTAGACGAGAATTTGAACAAAGGAAGACCATGGGAACTTCTCGTCCGATTCTTGAAAGCTCTGCCATGGCAGTTCACCGAAACAGAGGGTAGAGTAACTCATCATCGGGAAAATCTAATGATTTTATTTGTAATCATTATGGTGAGAAAGGTCATCCAAAACAATGATGTTATGATATTATTGGATACCCAGACTGGTGGTATTTCTCAAAGAAGCCTAGAAAAAATATCAATGTCGGTGTATCAATGGCTATGCAAGGACACCATAGATCCACCAAAGAAGAAAAAATCGCAACTCATTGCCATTGTTGTTCATCTAGGTACTTCTTGTAAGGTGGATGTATTTCATGTCACTACTAAGAATAGTGCTTGGATTATTGATACATGGGCAACTGATTATATGACAAATGATTCCACCAAATTACAGACTTTTAAATCGTCATCTCAATCTGACATCTCTACCAGTACTTAACCTATCACATGAGAAGGATCAATTGTTCTTTTTAATACTTCGACACTTGATGCCATCCTAGTAGTTCCCACACATTCTTATAATCTTTTATCAGTTGGAAGAATTACCTCAACACTCTTGTACGTAACTTTTTGGCCTTTATTTTGTGTGTTTCAGGACATCCTGACATGGAGGACTCTTAGTTATGGTGTTAAACGAAATGAGTTGTATTATTTGAGTTGATTAAAGATGGAAAAGACAATTTCATATGCATTTCATATGAGCGGGGTTGAGAAGACTCATGATAGTGTTTGGCTATGACATAGGCAGCTCGATCACATTTCCTTTGTGTACCTTTAGAAACTTAACCCAAGTTTGTTTTCTGGTTTAGATACTTCATATCTTTAATGTGAATTGACAAAAAATAATCGTTTTCCATATTCACCCAGTTTTAATAAATGCTCCCAGCCTTTAAGTGTCATACATTCTGATATTTGGGACCTGCATAGATTCCATCCCTCTAAATTGCTCGTTATTTTATTACTTTTATAGATGAATGCACTAGGTTTACATGGGTATCTTTGCTTCGTAAGAGGAGTGATGCATATATGGTATTTAAGGAGTTCTACAATATGGTCCATATCCAATATCAATATAAAATTCGAATTTGGCAATCAGATAATGCCATGGAATTTGTTGATGCTTCATTTAGTGAATATTTGATCCAGTTGGGAATACGAAACTATACTTCTTTTACATATACAGCACAACAAATGGGTTGACAGAAAGAAGAATCGTCAAATTATGGAGGTAGTATTTGCATCTCTTTTTGGGATGAACATGTCACTTTTTATTGGGGGGGGGGGGGGGGGGCGGTCAAAATCTGTTGTGTATTTTACCGATCGGGTTCCTTCCCGAGTTTTTGACTTCCAAACTCCACAAGATAAATTGAACTCTTTTTGCTCAATTCCTCATATGTCAAATCTTGAACCAAGAGTTTTTGGGTGTTCTGTATATGTTCATATTCCCAAAGTCTTACAAAACAAATTCGACCTTGTGCCACACGATGTATTTTTGTTGGAATTCAGATTTTCAAAAGGGCTACAGATGTTATGATCCATGTACGAAAAAATTGCAAGTATCCTTCCATGAAATTGAGCCATACTACATGGGGGGGATTTTTGGGCTCATCTCTTCAGAGGGAGAACTCGAGTGATGAAACTAAGATATATGGAAGAAACAATGGAAATTCTAAAGATGAAATTATATTTTAAGAATTAGAGGCCATTGAAGAAGAATTAAATACACCTCAAGTCACCATTGATCAGCCCAATGTAGATGCTCTGAGTTTGCCAAATGTATCTATGAATAATGATGATGAAGATCCATTAGAAGAGCTTGTGTTAACACCATTAACCTAGGAGTCTCCTTCTAAGAATGATCAAGCTAATATTGGTCCCCAGGTAACAAATGATTCCCTCTTAAATTATCTGTTACCCTCCCCAATCACCAGAAAGATCAAATAGGGGTGTCCCACAGAAACAATATGAACCTGATGCTAGAGTAAATGTTAAATATCCTATCAATAATTTTACATCTACTCATAGACTTTCAGAGTCATATGCCCTAAATGTTGATCAATTGTCAAAAGTGTATATTCCTAATAGTGTGTAGGAAGCATTAACGGATTTAAAGTGGATGAAAGCAATGAATGAAGAGATGGAGGCCCTGGAAAAGAACTCAACTTGGGAACTGGTTTCATTGCCGAAAAGAAAGAAACCCGTTGGTTGCAAATGGGTATACACTGTTAAACTTAAAGTTGAAGGATACATCGATAGGTATAAAGCAAGGTTGGTGGCAAAAGGTTACACACAAAAGTATGGAGTTGATTATCAAGAAACTTCTGCACCAGTTGCTAAGCTTAATACCGTCAGCATCCTCATATCAGTGGTAGTAAATCAAAATTGGCCTTTGCGACAGTTTGAAGTAAATAATGCTTTCTTGAATGGTGGTCTGGAGGAAGAAGTATAAATGGAGATTCCACCTGGTGTTAAATATGAGTATGTAAATGATGGTAAAGTATGTAAAATTGAAGAGATCGTTGTATGGGCTTAAACAATCACCCAGAACCTAGTTTAGAAGGTTTACCTCAAGAATGAAGTTAGTAATACACAAAGTAATTCTGATCACACTTTAACTGTCAAACATGAAGGAGAAAAAAATTACAGCATTAATAGTGCATGCAGATGATATGGTCTTTACTGGCAATGATGTTGAAGAAGTGGAGAAACTACAAAGGTATTTGGCCACCATGTTTGAAATAAAAGACCTATGATACCTACAATATTTTTTTGGGTATTGAAGTATCACGATCGAATCTGGGAGTTTTGTGAAATTAGGTCTTAGGCCTAACTCACACCCCAAAAGCTAGCTCTAAGTGAGGAGGATTGCTTAATCCTTATAAGGGGTCCACCCATCTCATTAACCACTGATGTGGGACTTTTGTCATTCTTTAATACCCCACCTGACGTCCAGTGCTTGGCATCTTGTACGTGGGCAATTTTGATTTGGGGGACCAACATCGGGTAAGACGGGTCCTGCTCTAATACTATGTGAAATTAGGTCTTAGGCCTAACTAACACCCCAAAAGCTAGCTCAAAGGGAGGAGGATTGCCTAAGCCTTATAAGGAGTCCACCCATCTCATTAACCACCGATGTGGGACTTTTGTCATTCTTTAACATGTTAGAATATGAATAGGTTTATACAATCCTATTAGAATAGGAATAGTTTATACAATCCTATTAGAATAGGAATAGTTTATATAATACTATTAAAATAGGAATAGGTTTATATAATCCTATTAGAATAGGAATAGGACTACTAAATAGTATCCTATTTGGTAAAGGATTGTATTCTATGGTCTATAAATAGGGTCTCGTGTAATAATATAGATACAACAACAATTCATAATATTATTTTGCTATATTTCTCACATAGTATCAGAGACTCTACGATCTTGGTAAATAATCAAAGAGCTTCCGCTGTCGGCATGCGACTATTACTCATATATGCCGCCCGTCCGGCTAATGATTATGTAAGCAAAAGTTAGGTCACTTGAGAACTTCAAGTCACCGGTGTCAAATTTTGGTGGCAACGGCGGGACTGATTTACGTCATCTTTCGTTCTAAAAGTATTGTGCAAAGACAAAACTGTCACGAGGTTCAAGAGGCTCAGGTGACAAAACCCCGACCTGGCCCACCGAAAAGTAACCCTCCACGCGCCCTCACGCGCCGATCAGAGGTCAAATTTTTTTGAAGAGATCTGTACACGCGCCGGTGCATGAGAGGTTTCCCGGTCTTTTTCTCGATATTTTCCTTCTGTTGGGGTCATCCAGTACTTTCGACCATAACCCGACCATTTTTCTTTAGATTTGATCACCGGAATTACGGGTCCGGTGTTTTTTGCGCCGTTTCCAACAAGATTCTGGCGAAATCAGAACTTTCAGGCTACTGTGGGCAGATTCCGACAGCATAATACATCTTTCCATTGATGTTGATATTGATCATGGCTGGTGGAAACTTTAGTACTGCTGATGAAGGAGGTTCATAGTACCTAGGGAAGTTGACACGTTACGTGGCGATTACTTATATCATGGAAGCAATGGGAGGGTTGATCTTAGGTTACGACATTGGAATTTCAGGGGGAGTTACTTATATGGATCCTTTTCTCAAACTCTTCTTCCCTTTGTCGCTTCTTTTGTTAATAAGAAACATGGCAGAAAAGTGACAATAATCCTTGGAGGTCTTTTTCTTCTTGCTTGGTGCGGTTGTTGTCCGCATTACCATGCTCATCTGGGGTCGTATCCTTCTTGGAGTTGGAGTTGGATTTTCTAATCAATCAGTACCTATTTATTTATCTGAGATTGCTCCCTACAAGTACAGGTGCATTCAATGTTCTCTTCCAATTGGTCATCACAGTTGGGATCTTGATTGTTAATATCGTCAAATGTTGGGTCACCGTGTATATTTGCGGGGACTACTTTCTTGTATTTAATTTTGTAGCACCGTTCCATCATTCCGGTGACTACTTTTTCATATTAAATTTGTGTAGTACTCTACCATCTTTCCAGTGACTACTTTTTTTCATATCTATTTTTGTAGCACCATCCATCATTCCGGTGACTACTTTTTCATATTTAATTTTGTAGTACCGTCCCATCTTTCCGGTGACTACCTTTTTTTGCATATCTAATTTGCGAAGCACCGTCCATATCCCGGACTATTTTTCATATTGAATTTGTGTAGTACCGTGGATTTTTTTCCGAACTATTTTCTCAAATCTGAGTTGCATAACATCATGTGTCTTTTCAGTAACTTAGATTTGATTTTCATAGTTCCATTTGTGTTTTTCGGTGACTCCTCAAATCTGATTTGCGTAGGGTTGTGCCATCAGTCCAATCCTACCTATATAATTTCTTTTTTTCATTAGGGTCGTGCCATCATTCCGACCCTACCCATATTATTTCTCTTTTTTGTCAATGGGGTCGTTCCATCAATTTGAACTATCCTATATAATTTATATTTTCTAGTTGGGTTGTGACATCATTCTGACCCTACCTATATAATTTTATTTCTTAGATTGTGACATCTTTTAGCCAACAAATCTAATACTACGGCATTTGAGCATGTACAAATAATTTTTTTGGTGACTTTCTTGTTTAATATTAACTCATCTATTGTTGTCAACATGATCCATATACTTTATATTAGATTTGAGCACTTCGTTGCTCAGGGGGAGTTTAGTAGCCTTGTATGTCGATTGTGTTGTGTCATCGATTGTGCAGATCACTCTATGGTCTAGAACAATTTTTCTCAAGCTTGGGTTGGGAAGTTCAACACCAACATTATGAATCAAATTAAGTATTTCATGTGAAGATTAAGCACATTGAGATTTACTGGCATTATGCATCAAATCCATCAAATCCAGTATTTAATAAGAAGACAAGCACATTAAGATTGACAGTCAATTTTGTGAAGTCTGCAAATATCTCACCAAGACCCTCATCGATCCCCGTGTTAATTACATTTGTAACAAGCTGGGTGAATGAATTATACGCACTAGCTTTGAGGGGGAGTGTTAGAATATGAATAGGTTTATACAATCATATTAGAATAGTAATAGTTTATACAATACTATTAAAATAGGAATAGGTTTATATAATCCTATTAGAATAGGAATTGGACTACTAAATAGTATCATATTTGGGAAAGGATTGTATTCTATGGTTTATAAATAGCGTCCATGTAATAATGTAGACACAACAACCATTCAATAATATTATTTTGCTATATTTCTCACAAGTGTCTTTGTGCCAATGGAAGTATGTGTTTTATTTTGTAGACTAAAAATGGATGTTAACATGCAAACCAGTTGAAACACCAATGGAGATGAATCATTCACTTGAAATTTCTTTTGGCAAAGTTTTGGTAGACATAGGTCCTTATCAACGACTTGTGGGAAAGTTGATTTATCTAACACAACTAGGTCGGACATCGCATATGATGTGAGTGTGGTAAGACAATTTATGCATGGTCCAACTGAGGAACACATGAGAGCACTTTATAGAATCTTGAGATATCTTAAAGGTTCCCATAAAAAGGTTGATTGTACTAAAAAAATGAGGCTGCCACCGTTGAAGGTTACACCGATGCTGATTGGGCAGGAGATAAATCAACCATAAAATCCACTTCAGGATATTTCATGTTTGTGGAAGGAAATCTCGTCACCTGGAGAAGCAAGAAACAGAAGGTTGTTGCTCGGTAAAGTGTGGAAGCAGAATTTCGAGGTATGGCACATGGCTTATGCGAACTGTTATAGATTAAAGGAGTGCTACAGGATCTTGGAATTGAATGTTCAAGGCCTATAAGTTTATTTTGTGATAACAAAGCTTCTACCAAATAGATCAAAACCCAGAACAACATGATCGCGCTAAACACATTGAAATATGACTGTTATTTTATCAAAGAGAAGTTGGACCAAAAGATAATACAGTTTCCATTTGTCAAGTCAGAAAGTCAACTTGCAGACATTCTTAAAAAGGCAGTCTCAGGGAGGATACTTCATGTAGTTATTGACAAGTTGTTTATGAGAGACATCTATGCACCAACTTGAAGGGGAGTGTTAGCATGATTGCAGGAGTATCAACATGATTATAGTAAATCATGATTGTAGGAATCCATAATAAGGGGATATTTTCTTTTACCTTTTATATATATTTGTTTCCTAGAATAGAGAGAAGTCTTAGTAAGCAATTACTTGTATATATATATATATATATGAAAGTTGTTAATCATGAAGAAAAATTTACAGAACAATTCAGTTAGTATTTTTCGTATTGTTCTTTAAAGACCTTTTTATGGAGTTTCTAGAGTAGAAGAACATGGGAAAAGAACCTTAGGTGAGTTTTGAGAGAATTTCTAGATACTTGAATATTTAGGTCGATGATTTTGAGAGGAAAACTAGTTATTTGAATTATACACTCAGTTAAAATGTCCAAAATAACTTAGAATAGGGTTTAAAAACTTGATAAAGGACCAAAATAAAACTGGAATTTGCAAAAAAATTGTGGGAAAAATGTCACGACCAAAAATGGACGTTTAGACTTAAGTGATAGAAGTTTGATGTTTAGACATCGAATACTCACCAAGGGATAATCAAACATATCTAATTCAAAGAAGAACAAGATCAAGTAAGCACCCTACAAATGGTACACACTAGAATGCAGAACCTTTTACAACACTGTCGGGTAACCGTAGCTATTCACTAAAGCTCTTTTGTGAGTTCACATAAGCAAGGTTGTACATATAAAAATAATGATATATTTCTAATTTTTCAAACAACATCAAATATGTCATAACTGAAGTGAACAAGTCTAACCAAGGATCTACCCTATCAAGAAGACATAAGAGGATCGGTACATCCGATCCACCACTAGAAATCCACCCATAGATGTAGAAAAACACATGAGTATATGGAACGAATCACACTCTAAACTTTTTTTGAAACGAAGTAGGTGGTTACCTAAAAATGTATAGAATCAACGCCGGATAAAATAAGATACTCTTGTCATTGTATACATATCAAATAATCATAGTTAAATGACTCCATATCAGATTTTTTTTTTCCAGCCACCCACATTAAACTAGCCTGATATCATTACAACCTTACACATACTCGATTTTCAAACTCCACTAATTCTCACAATATTCCATCAAAGTCAACACTCTTAATATCAACAAACATCATAACCACAACATCCATTTACCTTACTCTCAAACTATCACAAGTATCAAAGTCTTCTTAGTAAATAAATTATAACCTCCAAAATTTTTGAACTATGACTTTATCTCTCTCTCTTTCCATTCAAGCATAGCATGATAGATATAAGTCACAATCAAGACCGATAACACTAATTTCAAATCTATATTTCTCCACCAGGGTAAAATAATTAAGTCACACTTAATGTCAACTTCACCTAAACTTTCACATACCATTTTCAACCACCATCATTTACCTCATGCAATAACTCCAAGAAACCCTTGATCACTCCAATATTTATGAATACTATAATCTCATAACCTCTACTCACCATCAAATGCCTATGTAACACATTATAACAATCTATTTTGTCTCATCAACAAAGTACTTTTAATCCCCTCCGATCCTCATTAACCATGTAAGATTGTAGGTCCACACTATTTAACATCCATTTGTTACCTATCACATTCTGAACAATCTACCTCGACATAACCATATATAGTCTTCCACACGTCATTTATTGTAACCCAACCAAAACATAATATTTAGAAAAGTTAATAATAAACCCATAGTCACATCTCAAAGTCATATCTAAACTCAAAGGCGAAATCACGACAACCATCACCTCCGACGTCTTATTGTTCCTTTGCCTTTCTTAAAATCTTTCCATGACGAAAATTTCAAATAACTTTTACTCTTCAATACACCATAATTTTTTTTTCCTTTTTGCTAACTCATTTACTAGTCTTATATTTTTGACCAACAATATGGGAAACCTTAGGTATAACAATCAAAAGTAACCAAATGTACTACTCAAATTTTAAGTCCTTCTATATGCTTCATACTCAATGTGATAAACCATTTCTTACCTTACCAATTCATTCCTTGACAATATACACTATCACAAATCTAAACTTACCACGTAAACTTGAAGTTTTGATCCCAACCGTGTAATACAATCCCATTATCTTACAACCATTCTATCAACATTAACTCATACCTTGATGATTTTTATGAATTCACGTATTTTAGCTTATCATTGATCACCTCTCCATCGACCTTATCATATCTTTTTGCTAAAAATTCAATTGTACTCATTACCAACTTAAAACCACAAAAAAAACATATAATCACACTCGAGTTGAACATCTATATACACTCATTTTTCAAGTTTTATCCAATAGCCTTTAATCAATATGATTAACCCATAAAACTGTCACAATAATCTAGGCAAAACAGATGAAATCAGATGTCTCTGAATTCAATTATCCACTCTCTTTGAAGATACATCTTTGGCCCTTACAATCTGAGTAAATATCTTTATATTTTGCCTCCTCTTGAAGATTATATAGCCTCTCATTGATTCTTTCCATTAAGGGTCTAGCTCATTTAATTCTATTGGAGTGGTGTCGCAACACCTCATACAACTTTCCAAATAATCAAACTACTAAACAAATAGAAAAAAAAATATCATAATTTTAGATACTCACAATCGTCATTGTAATAAGAAATTCATGTAACTAACAATCTTTATCATATAGTTACATCTCTATCACAATCCATCACAAACTCTTATTACGATCATGCTTAGTTAGCTCCTTTCATCATCACGATGTCAACCATTTCTCCAATATGACACCTCAAATCTAGTTATACCAACCAAAATTCAACATATTAACTTAACTTTTTTATACGCATTTTCTTACTAAAATTTTCAATTGCCTTCACCTAAGTATACTCATTGGGACTTTGTTTACATATAAGTTTGTCATTTCAATATTTCTCCACTCAATTGGAGCTTATGATAAAACCAACACTACTCATTTAAAATACTAAGGAAACACTTCATAGCCTACACACACATTAATATCATACCAAAGATCCACCACTAAGATTCCCCTAATAAGTAATGCTTAACTCATTCTTCTGTAGTTACAAACTAGTTGGTTTCTCAAATATGAATTCAACACCACATCTTACCATATGAGCATGTAATACAATATATAACTCCTTAAGTAGTTAGTATTTGCACTTAACGTCAACGTATTCATTTTCATATACCACATTGTGAAGACTTTTAAATCCACCACTAGAACACATCATACCTATCGAGAAGATCATATCCAAACAGGTCACACATTTCTACCCATCAAATAGATGTTAAGTATTATCATAGTTCCATATCTAGCCCAAGCTATATGAATCCTTTCATAGTTCAGGTCAATATCAAAAGTAGCACACTCCATAACTCCAACCAAGTAAGCATCGATACTACTATAGTAGAAATTCTAACCTTAATTGGTGCATCATTTTCTAAGAATTCCATTCATGTTATGATAACTTTACTGATTATAGTTTCCAAAGTTACAACTCAATTATCTAGTCATCCCTTTAATCACCCCACTTCCAATTCTTAACCACTCTAATATCGTATATACCACACAAGTACTAATCATTTTACTAGGATAACTAAACTTACATAGCCCCTTAATTTTTTTTTTAAT
The DNA here is from genome assembly GCF_036512215.1 of Solanum lycopersicum. Lineage (NCBI taxonomy): Eukaryota > Viridiplantae > Streptophyta > Magnoliopsida > Solanales > Solanaceae > Solanum > Solanum lycopersicum. The sequence goes on along the minus strand of NC_090801.1, from coordinate 48,947,474 downwards.
TTTTTTTTAATATTCAAAATATAACCACAAATCCTTTTCATAAGTATATCACTTCCACTTTAATACCAGATCTAACATCAAACCAATACACGACATGCCAATGATTCACAAAAGGAACTACGCATGAGTCATCACATAAATGAGAGCGAATGGAGTGAAGCGATAAGAATCAAAATGGGACCAAGTACGCACAATAGAATCCAAGAAGTGAAGATATTTCCTAGAAGTCACTACAGCCTCTCGAATATAGGTACAGACGTCTCCGTACCGATAATCGAGACTCTATTTAGACTCGACTTGTACACACATGAGACCTATGAACCTGGGGCTCTGATACCATTTTGTCACGACCAAAAATGGACGTGATGGCACTTGTATTATCCCACCAAGACAAGTCATCCTAAAACTCAACTTATTACAATAAAATGCGGAAAACTTACTATCGACTTACATTATACCCCAAAACCTGGTTGTCACGTGTACAAGCCTCTAAAGCATTACAATCGGATCAAAAGAAAATATAAGTCTCATATGATATTGTTTCTAGAGTAGAACAAAATCATAAACAAGAGTAAGGAGGGATGCTGAGATGACCAACAACTACCTCACAAAATCTCCAGGAAGCCTCGGGAAAGAAGAGAATATATCATAAAAGTCCGGGCTAGTAACCTACAAAAATTTGTAGAAGCAAGGGGTGAGTACCAAAACACACGGTACTCAGCAAGTAAACCTCTAAACACAAGCTAAGGGGATGAAATATGGTACTCCTACCACCCCCAACTGAACCTCCACAACTACAACCTGCATAAACAACAGCCCAACCTAACAACTCACAGTTTACATAAAACGTAACTCAACAAAAACATTTAGACAAATTACATATCCTCCACAACAACACTTTAACAAATTACATATCCTCCACAACAACACTTTAACAAATTATATATCCTCAACATCAACACTTAAACAAATTAGATATCCTCAATAGCAACACTTCCACAATTTTACATATCCTCAATAACACACTTCAACAAATTACACATCCTCAACAACAACACTTCAACAAATTATATATCCTCAATAACAAGCTCAGTATTCAACAATCACAAGTTTAGCAAAAAGGCAATCACTAGATCAGCAAAACACAATATCAAGTTCACTAATGATAAGTATGTGCAATGTAATGGAATGCAATGTCAAGTATAATGATGCATGTCTGACCTAGTGATACACACCCGCTGTCTCTCAGTCCGGGACCCATGGGGGACATATCTGTCCATGCATCTGTCGCGGCGCACGACACGACCCTCGATAATAGTAACCATCGCGGCGCGCGATACGTCCCTCGAAATATAGTATCCATCGCGGCGCGCGATACGTCCCTCGAAATGGTACATCCTCTTTAAGTTCTCATTCTTTCTCAATGCATATAACACTTTTCACCATCATGTCTCAAAATAATGCAAATGACATGTTCACACAAATAAGAGAATATCACCATTTTCATAACATTGCACAATTCACAACAATAATGATTCAAAAAGCCTTTCGAACCATTCTCCATTATCAGCACATCACACACAATCAATTATTCACATTGCCTTTTATTACCCTTTGTTTTCATCATTAAAATTAATCAAGGTGTACAAGCCAACCCATCACCAAATCCCGTTACTCACAAACATATACCACAAGGAAATACACGCATTCCATACACTTAACAAGAGTTTAGAAATTCACTTGCCTTAACCAATCGAATAATCACTCTGGGACTTGAGCCTTTCCTTTCTGTTGACCTTCCAAATCGATGCAATCTATTCAAGTATATATTCATAATAAGGTTTCGAAACTAACAACACCCACATTACTATAGGTTAAGCCTAGATTCAAAAGCTCACACCATCCTATAATCAATTTCCTAAAGTTTAAATCTATGGGTAAATCTTAATTTCTCCAAACAATACAACCCTAATAACTTTCATATAATATAGTATCCCTAAAATTTAAGTAACAATATGCTGGAACATGGATATATATCAATGCGATGACCAAAAAGAGCTTTACCACTCCAAAATTAATAGCAATCATTAACCTCTAATAACAAAATAATATAAAACCCCATATTAATTCCATTCAACTATCACCGCCAATGTAAATCAAATTAATCTTATCATCACTGCCAATCATTGCCTTATTATTGGCAATGATTGGATCACTCACTTTTGTTCTTACCCTCAGTAATAATAACATGACCAATTAATCCAATTTGCAGCAATTCAACTCTTAATTTTCCGACCGAAATAATATTATAATACTAGTTCCTATATGCAAGAATATTATAAATAGATACAAATTGAAACTCGCTTTAGAATTATCAAAAGTGTGATAATTTTCTCTGTCTCTCTCGTGTAATTTCAATATAATAATATAATAATAATAATAATCCTATGACATATGTTCATACTCATAAAACTGCATACTAAACTTACCGGAAATACTTGTCGGCCTAATTACTGATGATTGTGCCGCCATATTTTAAGTTTCTGTTGAGTTCTAAATCAAGATAGGAACCCTAATTATTATAAGGACTAGTTATGAGTGTGGTGGAAGTGACCCACTAATTTTTTTTACTGTTATTTTGTTTAACCACTAATTAGTTAAATTATTAAAACTACCCACTAATTTTATAATTATAATTACAATAATTCAAAATATCCATTTAGAATTTATCAAAAAAATATTTTATGAAACAAAAGTTCCAAAACTAAAACGACCAAATGGGTCGTTACAATAGATACCAATCCCATCAATTAATTAACTCAATTTAAACGTATAGTTCAAGATTCTCAAAAATGACGTACCGGGTCATTACAAAAAAATTCACAGCAAGCATTCATAGGAGGCTCTACAGTCTGTGGAACATTCCAACGTTCGTAGTCTCAGTCATAGAACATCGACTATCTGACAAGGCTACCTAAAAAACGGAGATAACTTTTTATTTCAAACTCTAAATGAGGCAAACTTGATGGAATTGGAAAGAGAACTCATAGACCTTTAATTAGATAGGTCATCGTCGCCTAATTCATTGTGTAATGAGAGATATGATCTTTTAAAGTTGACCTAACTAGAATTTTATATCAAAACTTAATTGGTAAAGATGCTTTCAAATCAACATTGTGCTAGATGATTCTCGTGACCTTAATTCATATCCAAATTCATTCCCACTGAGGAATTGACCTTAACATCTAAGAATAATTTAAGAAACACCAAATATGACCTTATACGCAAATGGTGAATGATTCGTTTCTTAGCCTAAAATTTTTGGGGTGTTACAAATTGATGCTCTCTTCTACGTGAAAGGTCTCATCTCAAGAATGATGTTGTCAATTTTGTGAAGTGGTGTTTTGTTTATCAGATGAGTAAATATGATAATGCATCATATCCTAGCTTAATTCAACCATCATAGATTCCTTCTACAATGTTGTGCGGAATTTGATATAATACGAGAAAATATAAACGCGAAAAACAAGACAACAGATTTACGTGGTTCACCAATAAATTGGCTACGTCCACGGGAAGAGGGGGAGCAGTTTTATTATGGAGAGGCAAGAACAGAATTACAGAATAGGGTTTGCCATAGCGTCTATACATATATAGTGCTAAGCTACGCCCTAACAGGCTTGGGCCCAACATACAGAATTGACAGAAAATTAAGGGCCCGTCCTTTCTGTTTGTAGCGGGTCCGATTCAAGGCATTCAACATACAACATGGAGTAGCATCAGTATGGACGACTTCATAAGTTTATGGATAGCATCAGTATGGAATTCAGGTAGGAGATTAGGTCTTTCCAAAAATGCAGCCATACATGCAGTTTACTATGTTTAGCATCAGTATGTCGCAATCACACTCCGAGCATGTACCCTAGACATTGCCGACACTCGGAAAGATTATGTATGGCCTATATATAGAGCACAAATAAGGCACGGTTGGGTTGCTCACGCATCGGATCACTCTCTCTTGTTCTCCAAGTTAACCCTTGATCTAACGGACTACTTAGTGGAAGACTAACTGAAACATATATAAGCTTAAGATTAAAGAAGAACATTTAAAGCAATTAACTCAATGTTAAAGTTGTCCGGAAACTATTTTTGCCAAGGATGAAGACTAATGAGGATGTGAAACAAATTGATACGAAAATATTAAAATGCTCAAATATAAATTTCTCAAGATACCATAGTAGAAGTACACTTGAGCATCTTTTGGTGGAAATAAAACTCTTCTATGTTATTGCTTCGTAATGCTGAAAATAAATGTTCGATAACTACTTGCATTGACAACAAAATGTATCTAATTAGTGTTTGATCTTCATAGTTCTCCAAAAAATTAAAAGGGAATGAGGCATGAGGCACAAGTATTCTTCTAAACTATGACTGAACTCGTAGAGACACATTTTAAATAAAATAAATACGTAGACTATAAATCCTAACGTGGCATAGGGAGGGGGCACACTCTGTCGAAAGCAAGTAATTAGGGAAGAAAGTTGACACATGTCATTTTTAATTGGTAACTTATAATTAGTTATTACTTATATTTATTCATATTAAAACTTATATGTATATTTAATTATTTATGTTTGGCTAAATGCACAAGTACCCCCTCAACCAATGCCCGAAATCTCACAGACACACTTATACTATACTAAGGTCCTATTACCCCCCGAGCTTATTTTGTAAGTAATTTTCTACCTCTTTTTGGCCTACGTGGCACTAGCTTGAAAAAAAAGTCAACCAGCGTTGGGCCCACAAGATAGTGACACGTAGGCCCAAAAGAGGTAGAAAATTATTAATAAAATAAGTTCAAGGGGGTAATAGAACTTTAGTATAACATAAGTGTGTCTCTAAGATTTCGGACATTGGTTGAGGAGGTACTTGTACATTATCCCTTTATGTTATGTTTTTTATAAAATAATTATGTTAAATTTTTATATATATGTGTGTGTGTGTGTTTATTTTTAAAAAATAATAATAAAAAAGTATCTTTTATTTTAATGTTTTAATTGTTTTATATTTTGTTTCATTTTATTCACTTGTTTTGTTATATGTATGAATTCAATTATTGTGAATATAAGGCATTTGAAATTAAATTTGAAATCAAATAAAAAGGAAAGTCAAAGAAAATAAAAAGAGTAAATAAAATCAATAGAAAAATAGGAGAGAAAAAAAATGAATGTAAAAGAAAGTCAAGATACAAGGCAAAAACAATATGCATATCAAATTAAGTTAAATACAAGATAAATAAAACAAATATATTTTTTGAAAACGAATATTAAAAAATATTTTTATCACAAAAAGTAAGAAAATAATAATAATAAAAATATTTACACATGTGGCAGGCGGGTGTCTACAAACACAATCAACTTTGGTGATTGAAGGTACCATGTCAGCACAAAAATCAGGGGCGACTCAACGTAATTGGGGCCTAAAGTGAAATTTCAATTCGCAGCCTAAAATATAAATAACTTTTAGATACGTTTTTATTTAAAATTTATTTGTCTTACACTATTTAGATGAAACCTTTCAGTGTATAATATATTTTTTCAGTTATTAATTTTAGGTAAGATTTTATCAACTCAACATTAAAAAAACGTCATTTTTGTGAGACAATTATTATATATATTGTTAATGCTATAAGTAATAAGTTGACAAATATTAAAGAAAGATAAGAGTTAGAATCATAGAATTCGACTCAAGAAGTTAATGACTTGATATACTTCATTTTAATATGTTTATAGTAATGCTTCAAACTAAAATTAAAAAAATAAAAAAGAATTTGTAATTCACTTTTTAAAACACTTTTCAATATTAATTCTTATCTTTGACAAAGTAAAAAAGAAGTTAAATACGATAAAATAATATATTTTTTAAAAAATATACTTTTTATCATAAATAACCAATTTTTTCTATAATTTTTTTAACACATAATTTATTCTTGACAAAAATTTGAGGCCTCCGAAATTTGGGGGGGCCCAAACAAAGGACTTATTTTCAATACCTTAGACCCGGCCCTGACAAAAAATATGGGGGGGGGGGGGGGGGGGGGGATATAGGACCCTAGTTTTTTTTAGGTGTATTTCTAAAAATTCGGTAATTGCCTAAGGAAGTACTTGTGTCATATGCCCAAACTAAAGATGAAATTTTCCATTCGCTTTATACTATCTTGCTATGCCACTGCAACATTCTCTGCAAATATTGTGTCAATGACATATCCATCTTTATAAGACAATGTAATTGTCAAAACAACTGAAATGGTACTAAGTAGATGAACCAAAAAACCTCTAAAATAGTACATTTCATTACGTACCTTCAAATACTGACGTTTCAAACCAATCCTTTCACGCCAATTGATATCGGGAATTCTATCACTCAAATTCACTTTCAAAAAAATCTACAAACTCCTTAACGTTTTAGAGTCTAGAAAATTAAACTTTACCTAGACATTTCCTCCAATCCTTTTCCCGCATTATATTTCCCTAGGCTTTCACTTAGATTTCATCCAGACTTATCCTAACCTGAAATTTTAATTCACTACTCCAAAAGTTTCTCAATCCTTTTCCCGCATTATATTTCCCTAGGCTCTCACTTAGATTTCATCCAGACTTACCCTAACCTGAAATTTTAATTCACTACTCCAAAAGTTTCTCAATCATTTTCCTTCACTATCACCTTGCCGATAATGACGAGGAAAGTCACTACAATAACTAAATCAGAATTTAATATTTTACTCACGGATATAGTGATCAATCATAAGTGACATAACTTTTTAAAATTAGAAAAGAAAAACTTTGAGTTAGTTTGAGGGGTATCATTGAGAAAAAAAATAGGTTGAAAATATTTTTAGACCAATAGAGAAATGCAGAATATCTATGATAATTTTCTATATGTTAAGGACATTTTTGTTTTATTTTGCCTTTTTTTAATGATAAATCTTATCTATATTCAAAATAAGAGCGGATCCACGTGAGAATCAATGGTGATCAAAGCATATTGACTCTTACGTGGATTCTCTGATTTGTATAGACAATTAGTAAGTACTACACTATAACTAAAAAAAAAGTATGACAAGTTTTATTTAAGAATATTATCAAAGATAAAGAGTTGATAATATATATTCAATGTATCGGTAATATTTTATTTTGTTCTTAGTATATTTTACGTGATTAAAATGATTCATGGTCCATAGTACATAAAAAAAATGTTCATATATTTCATTTTATTGAAATGATTTTTAATGTATAACAAAATGTGTTTAGTTTGGTCCTTTAATCTAAACCTAACATATTTATCAATAAAATAGTGTCAAATTAAACTAGAGCAATTTTCATATATAGCAAATACAAAATTTATATTTGCATGTTATAGCAAAGTTTGAATAATCGCGCTCAAGTAAGAGTTGGATCGATCTCTAGTGTATTTTATTTAGGATAAATTACCTATGTATACATCTTTCGTTTTCATATTTTCCATCATTCCCTAAAATTTAAAAATACTAGTAAACTTAGTCTATGCGCGGTGTCTAAAAGTTTTTATTTTTATTTAATTTTTAAATTTAAATAGATTAATTGATAAATTTTATCATTTAGCTTTGTAATTTCCACTCAATTCTTTAATTAATTTTATCAAAAAATAAATACCTTAAATTAGCAGTACGGGCAAATACCTAAAAAAAATTTGGTTGAATAGTACCTATTCTTTTATGTTAGCTATAATATATAATTAAGAATTTATGACTTCATTATCCATTTGAATGAGTTCTCAAAATTAAATATGGTTAACTTTGATGTTTTGTTAAAAATTTAAAGTGAGATTTTTAGTCTTTTAAATTTTTTTAAAAAATATCAAAAGAATTAAAATAGTAATAAATTCAAAAACAGACTTAGAAATATAAAAAATTATTCGTAATAGATAAGCTATCTATAATTTGAAGACTCAAAAAAGTACTTCAATATTTATATATTAAAATATAAAGTTCTCTATATATTGATTCTTTGAAAGGAAATGGGTGATACATGATTTTGGTTTGGTAAAATATTTTTTAGTGATATAGAATTAACATAAAAATAATATATTATTGTTAAAATGCATAATAAAATAAGTAATAAATGAACAATTATAAATGAATTATAAAAGGTTTTATGTTAAGATTAAAAAAAATTATATATCTACTAAAACTTATAATTAGACTCTTGATTTTTTCTTAATAAAGTAAACATAAAAAAAACTGTTCACAAATAATATGAATATTTATAATTATTAACAATAAAATATAATTAAAGTGTAGGAGAAAAGTTACGTAAGTTTTTAGAATCATTATAATGGACGATGAATGGTTAAGTAATAATATATTTGAAATGATTATCTGTATTATTTTTTTCCTTGATAAATTCTCTTCTATAATTCAAAGTTTTTTTAAAATTTATTTTAACGCTATTTTTTAGTCTCTTTTTTATTTTTTTATTTTTTATTTTTTATTTTTAGTCTTTGCTTATTTAATTCTATTAAGAAAACACAAACAATTAGCATCATAATTAAGAGAATGAAGTTTGCTCGTCTTTAATATTTTACTAATTTATATATATATATATATATATATATATATATATATATATATTTTAAAACAGTAACAATTAGCAGTGTATCTTAACATAATCAAGTTAGTTTGTGTTTAGCTTTTTATTAATTTAAGCAAAATGTTTAAATTAATTCTGTTAATTAATTTTTATTAGATTTTTCATGATTCATATTTTATTTAAAATTTAAAAATAACTTCATAATAATTTTGATTATCTCCCCCACTAAGCGTATCTACAAATACACTTTAATGTTTTCAAGAATTGTTTTTGTCTTACTTCTAGTAATGATCTTGCTCTTATAATTTCATGCAAAAAAACATATCAATTATTCTCTTTTATATATCTTATTTTATCATTCTCATTAGAAGTAAAAATAGTTACACAAAGCAGTCTTTATCGATAGATTTTGAATTACAAGATTAAAGTTGAGGACAATTATGCTAAACATAAATATAATTGGTTAGAAATATTTTTTTATGTGCTTTTAAGATGTCACAAATTTAAACATTAAATAATTTGAGGTTATGAAGGTATAAAGTTGGAAGTTATAGGTAATACTAATAAGTATTGATTAAGTATAGAGGTTATGAAAGATGAAGATGTGTGAGTTTATGATAAAAATTAAATTAAAAATAAATATATAAAAATAATAGGAAAAAGGTAAAAGAAAATGTTACATATTTTTTTAATAAACAAAAGTATGTTTAAGTAAAATCCTCCACCATTTTTATGATTTATTGTATTATATGACATATTTTCTTTTTACCTCATTATAGAAATTTTAAATATTTAAAAGTCTCCAAATATGCTTCTAATAATAAATATTATTTTTAGTAATTACTATTATTTTGAACGATATATACTTTTTTCTCTTATTTTATATTACAAGAGAGATATCTATTAAGAGAAAAATTAATTAAAAACAAATTTAAAAGGGACATAGAATTAAAAAGTTAATAAAAAGGAATAGAAATTTTTTTGAAATTATCAACAAAAAAAAGTAATCGTACGGATGTTTTAAAATAAAATTAAAAAATATTTAATTTTTTGTTGATTAAATTCTCAAAATTGTGCAACATGTGGCCTATAAATAATTTCTATATATAAATAATATAATAAATAATGCAACATTAAAATTATGTATTTTATCATATCATTGTTATGTGATTGTGAGATACGAAATTATAAGAGGATATTTGATTCTTAGCTATATAATATTTAGTATTTTATTTACTTTATATTGAGATGTGATATATTACATTTTTTATTACTTATATTTATTATATATTTGTATAACATTCTTATAGATAGTGAAGATGGACATGCTTCTGATTTTGATTAGAACAACTTTCACTATATGAATTTATCAGTTGGTACAAAATTATTCTAAATCAATGTATTTCATGATGATAATTGATGGTCTACTAATACTTCAAGCAACAATTAATATTATGTTATTTGATGAATATATCAATGAGAATTGCTTGATTTGCCAAAGGGATGTTATTGGTGATTTGATAATTACAAAGATGTCATGTTCACATATGTTTCATGTTAATTTCATAAAAATTTGGCTAGAAAAAAAACAATAGTTGCCCAATTTGTGTATCCAATGTCAATGACCTAGAAACTAAATTGTATATATGACATTGAACTTTAAAGGTTAGCTTATTTATCATATCCACCACATAGATTGAATATTTAAATATGCTTAGGTTGTTGTTAATGGAAAATATCTCTGTGACTAATTCGAAAGGCTGAAGTTCGACGTATAGCTTTTTGATTGTTAAGTTATAGTATGATTGAGTAACATTTAATCGTTTCAATCCTTTTGATTTGCACTAAATTAACTTTTAAGTAACCCTCAAGAAAATCATGTAGTGTTCTTTTGCTATCTTTTCTAGATTAACATTTTTTTTCATGTTTTTTTTTATTTCTATACAATTATATATTATATATGTATTATGTAGTGTTTTCGACTATTGAATAATGTTATGCATTTTTTTTTTGTAATACAATGGACTGATATATAAATAAATCAATAAAAAATATTCGAGCTTTTTCGTTTTTAATCATTTTTTAGAGCACACTAACAAAAACCCTTGACACAATTTTTAGTTCTTTTGAGTAATATTTGCACCTGATGAATCACACATTTTATAATTTTTTTTCTTCAAATCATGATATTTCAATTTATTTTATTTATGTGAACAGAAGTGTATCCTAAAACACCATAACTATTCGTCAAATAATTATTTTTTGTGATTTAATTGCTTATTATTTAAGCAGATTCATATTTATAACTATTAGCCAAATAATAATTTTTGATTGTTTAACTAGATTCATTTTATAACTATTAGTCAAATAATAATTATTATACTTTAATTTTCTATTATTTGGCCGGATTCATGTTTATCACTCTACTAATATTCAGCAAATATAGACTTAATGACTTGATTCTTATTATTTGACCAGATTCATATTTATTACTTTAGTAAGTAACTAAGATTACTTAATTAAAATAAGGTACACAATTTTAAATGACACTAATAATATGACAAGAAAATTTATGGCAAGTGGTTGATAGACCACATCAGAACCACATCGGAATAATGAGTTCATAGACAATTTTTTGTTATATATATATATATATATTTGACAAAAAAATGATTATATATCATCTAACAAAGAAAATATTGAAGATGATGAGAAAGATAATGCCGATGTTGGTAATTTTGATTATGTTCTCTAACAAATATAATTATGGAGATTATAAGGGTGATGGCGATGACGATGTTGATGGTGATGATAACAATATTTGAGATTCTGGAGATGATGATTATGATGATGAAACTTATAATCATCTCTTAGATCTCCAATATCATCATCAACATCGTCGTCATCATTGCCCGTATTGTTTTCATCATTATTTTTTTAGAAGACACAAAATCAAGATCTCTACCACCGTTATTATTATCTTCGTCATTATCTACATTATTTTCTTTGTGAGGCATATAATCACAACCCCCCCACCACCACCACCACCACCACCACCAAATCTTTATTATCATTTTTATCATTTATTTTGTTCAAAATTGTAAAATAATAATATTTAGTAATCTTCCTCATCACTAAATCCTCATGTTTCTTGTAATAATCATTATATATACTCGTCATCAATCAGTCCAAAATGATTTTATAAGAAAATAATGTTCTCTATAATTTTAACTGTTATTTTGAGAACTATGGTCATTTACTCTATTTCTAATCGTGAAATAGCTCAAAATGTATAAGATCTAGAATCATCAATCTCAACATGTTTCACAATGGAATCTCAAAATTTTAAGAATCTAGAAAAGACTTATCAAATTATACACGATCAATTAATAAATTAACAAGTTTTATTGATCTTCAAATTCAAAGTTATTGTTGATGAGTTGATCGAACTAATTGATGAGTTGAAAGTGTAAGATACATAATTATTTTTGAAAGTATAGGTAGAATTAAGTATATATCATATAAAACGTCTGTCTAATAAAATAGTTTTCCCAGTAATCATTTCTCTAGTAGATCTAAATTAAAACTGATCTCCAATTAACATAAATATTTTATACACTACTTATATTAATCATTATTATTTCTTAAGAAACGTGCGCAAACTTAACGGAAATATTCCTTTGGAACAAACAATTAGGCTGATAATGCTAAGAATATATATATCCCTAGAGATTTTAATATTGAACCTGGTCTTCATTGTTATCCAAGTGAAGGCAAATATGAATACAAATGGTAAATTGTCCATCTGGAATATCTTTATAAAAATATACACCCCTCCATCGCACAAGAGTTAAAGTATTTAAAAATCGCGATGTGAATTTGTATATGATTCTTTAAATGCATTTAAAAGTAATATAGATTTTGTGGTTACTTGATACAAAAAAAAAATGTGATTCCATTTTTTGATTTATGCGTACCTTGTTTGATTCTTTATCTCACAATACCCCTTTTTGAGTTATATAGATTTTGTGGTTACTTGTTACAAAAAAAAATGTGATTCCATTTTTTGAATTTCACACACAATTGTGACCAGGTTCAACCTAACCAAAATGCTTTTTTTTGCCTCTTAAATTTTGTGTCACGAAGGATATGTGAATTTGCATGTATTTAAGAAATAAAAACACAAATTTTATTCGTCTTTCTCCCATCTCGCAATATTCTCCCATATACATATAAATGTATCCAGTATGTTTCTACATGACTGTTGTTTGTCTTCTTCGCCATTTTGATCACCCTATCCCTAATTTATTATATCAAATAGCACAACTGCAAGTATCTAGGTGTATTTTCCTCAACTTTTGATACAAAACTTTTAATTACTATATGATTCTTTAATTTAAAAGAAAATTGATATATATAATTTGAAAAAATCGTATAATAATAATCGAATTAAAGAAACTAATTAATTTTACAAGATAGAATTTATAAGGACCAGATGAAGTATATTATATACAAATGAAAATTACTAAAAATTAAATAAATTTTAAATATCACAAGTTAAAACTTTAGCATAAGAATTAGCAAGTGAAGCCATTACCCAAACATTAAGACATGAAAAGAAAAAAAGGGAAAAAGTACAATATGAGATTAAAAGACAAAGATAAATTACCTTTTCATATATTCTCAAACTTTAATATTACCCATATTTGTAGACACATTCAATATAATGTCACCCCATATCCTAGTTCAGACCTCACTTTCATATTTAGGGTGGAATTTTCTTATTAAAAAAATGTCATAAATAGGAGTGTATGTTCTGAAAACATTAAACAAACAATTGAAGTGCAAGAGTATTACTACTAGCTAGTATGAGATAATGAACAAAAATGATTTTCTAAGTCTATCAAGGTGTTCCCTAGAGTTCCCTTGATCACTTCATTAGGGATAACTTCGTTATTTGATGCCCTGCTGAAGTGTTTGGGGGAACTCCTGGGCTCACTCTGAAATTTTATGCAAATTAAACCAATAGAAGTGTTGGAGTGCTGGTTGTGGATGATAAACATGATAGTTCACGTAGAAATCTATCAAGGTGTTCCCTAGAGTTTCCTTGACCACTTCATGAGGGCTTACTTTGATGTTAGAAGCCTTGTTGAAGTGTTTGAGGGAACTCCTGGGTTGACATTGAAAATTACGCAAACAAGTATATATAAATGCATGATGAGTACGTATTAGCTAGAGATGATGAATACAATATTGATTCACGTATAAAACTACCTCTGGAGTTTCCTTGACCACTTTATGAGAGCTTAATATTTCATTGTTTGAATGAAGTGTTTGAGGGAACATTCATATCCACTTTGAAAATTACAAAGACAATTAATTAAAGTCATGAAGATTGGACGTTAATTTTTGTTCTTTTATTAAACCTAGAGCTTTATTTTAGCCGTATTATTATCATTTTGAGCTACATTGTATATTCATTGGAATAAGGCTTGTAGCTATTAATAACTGATTTGGATGTAATAGTGCTAAATTTTATTGGATTTGTTTGATGTGTTGACATTTTGTTTAAATTATTCTAGATAAAAATAGTGTAATATTTGAAAAATATTTTTTATGATTGGAGCTCGACTAATTAGATTCTTGTTAGGGGTGTACATGGATTGAGTTGGTTCGAATTTCTTAAAATAGCAAATCAAATCATTTATATTATGTTTTAAAATCCACTAACCAAACTAATAGATTCATGTTTTTTAACGTTGAATTTTTTTTCCGAATTTTTTCAGATTTTTCAAGTAAAGTGTTCATACTAATATATAATTAACTTGTATTTCAAATATTTCTTTAGTTTTTCAAAATATAATTATCTAAGGTGATCATTAAGAAAATAACACAAAATATAATATGACTGATAAACTAAAATATTGAAGAAAAATAACAATGAAATCACATAAAACAAATATTGCAAATAAATAAGTCAAAAGGAAAATGATTGTAATTTTAAAGGGGAAAATACCCAAGTACCCCCTCAACCTATGCCCGAAATCCCAGAGACACACTTATACTATACTAAGGTCCTATTACCCCTGAACTTATTTTATATGTAATATTCTACCCCTTTTTAGCCTACGTGGCACTAGTTCGAAAAAAAATCAACCATCGTTGGGCCCACAAGATAGTGCCACGTAAGCTAAAAAGGGGTAAAAAATTATTAATAAAATAAGTTCAGGGGGGTAATAGGACCTTAGTATAGTATAAGTGTGTCTCTGAGATTTCGGGCATAGGTTGAGGGGTTACTTGGACATTATCCCATTTTAAAGTATAAATCATGCCAAATTAAGTGTAAACCAATATATAACTAAAGAACAAATATTCAACATTATTGTCATTCTTAATATTTGATTTTTTTTCTTTTTGGGGGTTAGCAATAGTATTGGTTTGATTTTGATTTGAGCTTTGTTAGAATTAATAATATCTATGGAATATAACCTTTCCTGAACTATTCAAAATTTTAAGTCAAATTTGAAATAATATGCTAAAAGACAAAAAAAAATATGAAAATGTGGAAGAAATATTTATGAATAATCTCAAAGCCAAGTAAACTATTGCTATGTACAAAATATTTTTTAAAAATTATATATATAATATTGGATTGATTATAGTGGCATCTCAAATCGCTGCTAAAATGTAGTGGCAAAACAAGCTGCTGCTAACACCTATAATGGTCGCCACTAAAAGGCTGTTTTAGTGGCATCATAAGTAGCTGCTTATACCTTTAAAGGTCGCCACTAAAAGTTTGTTTTTAGTTTCAAATCCTATCGCTGCTAATACCTATTATAGTTAAAACCAACCCAAGTCAATTTTAGTCGAGTTTTTTTTTTCTTCAATATATACAAAACTAACTAGTTGAAATTTTTTTGGGTTTGATTTGGTGCAATTTTCAATTCGATTTTGTTTATCCCTAATTCTTGTTGTGTAGAGTCCCATTTGAAAGGAGGACGACGCTTCCTACTAAGGATTTTTTCCTTCTACTAAAGAGAGGAGCAAGGGAAAAAATATTATAAAAAAAATAAATTAAGAGAGGCTTTTGTAATTCATGAAAACATGAGGAGATAAAATAGCATAAGCTTAACTTTTTCTTTTCTTTTTTTTTTAAAATATAAATTTTCACCTGGTGTCCAATATTCTTATTTGAGCTCAATTAAATTTGGATTCATGCCTGGAAGTCCCACATTGAGGGGGTGGGGGTAAACGGCTCCCTAACAAAAATGACTCTGTTACGTACCAAAGGGATTCAAACTCCTTGGTTAAAGTTCTTACCACTCCACTATAACTTCAGACCTCTTGGTTAAGACTCTCTAACAACACTTTATGAAATTACGCGAGATAGGTTGTTGTTGCATTGTTGCCTTTTTGAACTCTGGAAAAGAAATATTCCTTGATACATATAGGATTAGAATATACTTCTTGAGGTTATAATAATGAACCTGGTCTATATTGTTATCCAAGTGAAGGAAAAAAATTATTCCAAAATAAAGAGAAAACAATCCAGGCACAAATTATAAGATTGTCTCAACATTATATTTTTTGTTGATATCTTTCTATTTTTATACCAATTATAAACCAAATTGGACAAGATCTAGAATAATTCTATAAAATATATATACCCCTTCCGTCACACAAGAGTCAAAGTATTTAAAAATATCGTTGTGAAGTGTTATATAATAATTTAAATTTATTTAAAAGAAAATTGATATACATAAGAAAAAAATATAAATAGTCAGAATTATAAGACAGCGAATTCATTATTTCCAGCAAATTGATGCAAGATTTAATTAATATCAAAGTTAAAACCTTATGTATGAGAATTATGCAAGTGAAACCATCATTTAAACTTGGGTTTAATTAATATCAAAGTTAAGACCTTATGTATGAGAATTGACCACTTCATGAGGGTTTAATTACTTCGTGTTTGATGTCTTGCTTAAGTGTTTGGGGGAACTCCTGAGTTCACTTTGAAATTCACATAGATAAGTAGAAGTGGAAGAGTACTAATGGGAGATGATGAAAGAACAATGATTCATTTCTATATATATCAAGGTATTCTCGAGAGTTCCCTTGACCACTTCACGAGGGATTAATATCTTTATTTTTGATGACTTACTGAAGTGTTTGGGGAAATCACGGGTTCACTTTGAAGTATACACAAACTAGTAAACATGCAAGAGAAGTAGAGTTAGATGATGAATGCAATGCTTCATGACTACATCTATCAAGATGTTCTCGAGAGTTCCTTTGACCACTTCATTTATGAAGTCCTGCTGAAGTGTTTGGGGAATCTCCTGGGTTCACTCCGAAATTTATACAAACAAGTTGAAGTTCAAGAGTACAAGCTGAAAATGATGAATCCAACATGTCTATATCTATGAACATGCATGACTAATTTCTATAATTACAAAAAAATAATTTTTTTTTATTGATGATGGACATGCTTCTGATTTTGATTAAAACAACTTTCACTATATGAATTTATTAGTTGGTACAAAATTATTCTAAATGAATGTATTTCATGATAATAATTGATGGTCTACTAATACTTCAAGCAACAATTAATATTATGTTATTTGATGAATATATCAATGAGAATTGCTTGATTTGCCAAAGGAATGTTATTGGTGATTTGATAATTACAAAGATGTCATGTTCACATATGTTTCATGTTAATTTCATAAAAATTTGGCTAGAAAAAAAATAATAGTTGCCCAATTTGTGTATCCAATTGTAATGACCTAGAAACTAAATTGTATATATGACATTGAACTTTAAAGGTTAGCTTATTTATCATATCCACCACATAGATTGAATATTTAAATATGCTTAGGTTGTTGTTAATGGAAAATATCTCTGTGACTAATTCGAAAGGCTGATGTTCGACGTATAGCTTTTTGATTGTTAAGTTATAGTATGATTGAGTAACATCTAATCGTTTCAGTCCTTTTGATTTGCACTAAATTGACTTTTAAGTAACCCTCAAGAAAATCATGTAGTGTTCTTTTGCTATCTTTTCTAGATTAACATTTTTTTCATGTTTTTTTTTTATTTCTATACAATTATATATTATATATGTATTATGTAGTGTTTTCGACTATTGAATAATGTTATGCATTTTTTTTGTAATACAATGGACTGATATATAAATAAATCAATAAAAAATATTTGAGCTTTTTCGTTTTTAATCATTTTTTAGAGCACACTAACAAAAACCCTTGACACAATTTTTAGTTCTTTTGAGTAATATTTGCACCTGATGAATCACATATTTTTTTCTTCAAATCATGATATTTCGATTTATTTTATTTATGTGAACAGAAGTTTATCCTAAAACACCATAACTATTCGTCAAATAATGATTTTTGTGATTTAATTTCTTACTATTTAACTAGATTCATATTTATAACTATTAGACAAATAATTATTTCTATGATTTAATTTCCTATGATTTGACCAGATTCATATTTATCACTTTACCAATATTTGGCAAATATAGACTTTATGATTTGATTCTTATTATTTGACCAGATTCATATTTATAACTATTAGTCAAATAATTATTTTTATGATTTAATTTCCTATTATTTGACCAGATTCATATTTATCACTTTACCAATATTCGGCAAATATAGACTTTATGATGTGATTCTTGTTATTTGACCAGATTCATAATTATTACTTTAGTAAGTAACTAAGATTACTTAATTAAAATAAGGTACAAAATTTTAAATGACTAATAATATGGCAAGAAAATTTATGGCAAGTGGTTGATAGACCACATCAGAACCACATCGGAATTATGAGTTCATAGACAATTTTTTGTTATATATATATATATTTGACAAAAAATGATTATATATCATCTAACAAAGAAAATACTGAAGATGATGAGAAAGATAATGTCGGTGTTGGTAGTTTTGATTATGTTTTCTAACAAATATAATTATGAAGATTATAAGGGTGATGGCGATGACGATGTTGATGGTGATGATAACAATATTTGAGATTCTAGAGATGATGATTATGATGATGAAACATATAATCATCTCTTAGATCTCCAATATCATCAACATCGTCACCATCATTGCCTGTATTGTTTTCATTATTATTTTTTTAGAAGACATAAAATCAAGATCTCCATCACCGTTATCATTATCTTCGTCATTATTTACGTTATTTCCTTTGTGACGCATATAATCACAAAACCCTCCCCCCCCCCCCCCCCCCCGCCCCGTCCCCCAAACCTTCATTATCATTTTTATCATTTATTTTGTTCAAAAATGTAAAATAATAATATCTAGTGATCTTCCTCATCACTAAAATCATCATGTTTCTTGTAATAATCATTATGTATACTTGTCATCAATCGGTCCAAAATGATTCTATAAGAGAATAATTTTCTCTATAATTTTAACTGTTATTTTGAGAACTATGGTCATTTACTCTATTGTAATCTTGAAAAAAATAATTATAGGTCAAAACGTATAAGATCTAGAATCATCAAAGTATACACGATCAATTAAGAAATTATCAAGTTTTATTGATCTTCGAATTCAAAGTAATTGTTGATGAGTTGATCGAACTAATTGATGAGTTGAAAGTATACGATACATAATTATTTTTAAAAGTATAGGTAGAATTTAGTATTTATGGTATAGAATGTCTGTCTAATAAAGTAGTTTACCTAGTAATCATTTCTCTAGTAGATCTAAATTAAAACTAAACCCCAATTAATATAAATATTATATAAATTACGTATATTAATCATTATTATTTCATAAGAAACGTGCGCTAACTTAACGGAGGAGTAATTATGAACACAAGAAATATTCCTTTGGAACAAACAATTAGGCTGATATTGCTAAGAATATATATACCCCTTGAGATTTTAATATTGAACCTGGTCTTCATTGTTATCCAAGTGAAGGCAAATATGAATACAAATTGTAAATTGTCCATCTGGAATATATTTATAAAAATATACACCCCCTCCATCGCACAAGAGTTAAAGTATTTAAAAATCGCGATGTGAATTTGTATATGATTCTTTAAATGCATTTAAAAGTAATTTGGCATATATAAAAAATTATGAAAAATCAAATAATAATAATAATCGGATCAAAGAAAATACAAATGAAAATCTACTAAATTGAACAAATTTTAAATATCATAAGTTTAAACTTTTGTATAAGAATTAGCAAGTAAAGCCACTATCTAAACTTTGAAGACACGAAAAGAAAAAAAGAAAAAAAAAGTACAATATGAGATGAAAAGGCAAGAAGGAATTACTTTTTTCCTGATATATTCTCAAAGTTTAATATTACCCATATTTGTTGCTACATTCAATATAGTGTCACCTCATATCCTAGTTCAAACCCTACTTTCACATTTGGGATGAAATTTTCTTATAAAAACAATGTTATAAATAGAATAATGTATGGTGTAACAACATCAAACAAACAAGAAGAAATACAAGAGTATACTACTAATTAGTTGGATCGGAGATGATGAACCAAAATGGGTTTTAAGTCTATCAAGGTGTTCCCTAGAGTTCCCTTGACCGCTTCATTAGGGCTTACTTCATTGTTTGATGCCCTGCTGAAGTGTTTAGGGGAACTCTTGAACTCACTTTGAAATTTTACACAAACAAATAGAAGTGTAATAGTCCTGGCTGTGGATGATGAACATGATAGTTCATGTATAAATCTATTAAGGTGTTCCATAGAGTTCCCTTGACCACTTCATGAGGGCTTACTTTGATGTTAGAAGCATTGCTGAAGTGTTTGGGGGAACTCATGGGTTGACTTTAAAAATTACGCAAACAAGTATATATAAATGTATGAGTACGTACTAGCTAGAGATGATGAATACAAAGATTACATATATATGTCGGGTTGGATTTAGTGGCATCTCAAATCGTTACTAATACCGATAATAATCACCACTAAAAGTGTGTTTTTAGTGGCGCCGCTGAAAATACCTGTAATAGTCACCACCACAAGTCTGATTAGTGTCATCTCTAGTCGCTGCTAATACAAATAACTTTCGCCACTGTGCTTTTGTGGCAGCTTACGTTGCTGCTATAGCTTAATAGTTGCTGCTAAAAGTATGTTTAGGAAACAAAAATTGCTTTTAATACCTATAATAGTCGCCATTAAAAGTGTTTTCAAAACTATTGAATAATATTATGCAAATATTTTGGTAATATATTCGAGTGATATATAAACAATTAATAAAAATTGTTTGAGCTTTTTTGTCTTTAATGATTTTTTAGAGCACACTACCAAAAGCTATTTGACACAATTCTTAGTTCTTGAGAAGTAATTGCACCTGATGAATCACACATTTTATTTTTATTTTTTCAGATCATGATATTTCAATCTATTATATTTATATAATATTATTTTTTTAATCAGCCCCTTTTTATTGAACAAAAGCATATCCTAAAACGCTAGAAATATTTGTCAAATAATGACTTTTTGTGATTTATTTTTTTATTATTTAACTAAATTCATATTTATAATTATTAGTCAAATAATTACTTTTATGATTTAATTTCCTATGATTTGACCAAATTCATATTTATCACTCTACCAATATTCATCAAACATAGACTTTATGATTTGATTTCTTATTATTTGACCAGATTCATATTTATTACTTGATGAATAAGTAACTAAGATTACTTAATTAAAATAAGGTACAAAATTTTAAATGACACTAATAATATGACAAAAAAATTTATGGCAAGTGGTTGATAGATCACATCAGAACCACATCAAAATTATGAGTTTATAGACAATTTTTTGTTGTACATATATATATATATATATATATATATATATATATATATATATATATATATATATATATATATATATATATATATATATGACAAAAAATGATTATATATCATCTAATGAAGAAATAACTAAAGATGATGTGGAAGATAATGCCGATGTTGGTAATTTTGATTATGTTTTCTAACAAATATATTTATGAAGATTATAAGGGTGATGGCAATGACGATGTTGATGGTGATGATAACAATATTTGAGATTCTAGAGATGATGATTATGATGATGAAACATATAATCATCTCTTAGATATCATCAACATCGTCGTCATCATTGCCTGTATTTTTTCATCATTATTTTTTTAGAAGACATAAAATCAAGATCTCCATCACCGTTATGATTATCTTCGTCATTATCTACGTTATTTCCTTTGTGAGGCATATAATCACAAAACCCTCCCCCCCCCCCCCCAACCTTTATTATCATTTTTATCATTTATTTTGTTCAAAAATGTAAAATAATAATATCTAGTGATCTTCCTCATCACTAAAATCATCATGTTTCTTGTAATAATCATCATGTATACTTGTCATCAATCTGTCCAAAATGATTCTATAAGAGAATAATTTTCTCTATAATTTTAACTGTTATTTTGAGAACTATGGTCATTTACTCTATTTGTAATCTTGAAAAAAAATCATAGCTCAAAATGTATAAGATCTAGAATCATCAATCTCCACATGTTTCACAATAGAATCTCAAAATTTTAAGAATTTAGAAAAGACTTGTCAAATTATATACGACCAATTAAGAAATTGTCAAGTT
The DNA here is from genome assembly GCF_036512215.1 of Solanum lycopersicum. NCBI lineage: Eukaryota > Viridiplantae > Streptophyta > Magnoliopsida > Solanales > Solanaceae > Solanum > Solanum lycopersicum. Next base: position 48,925,174 of record NC_090801.1, on the reverse strand, counting down.
TTATTGATTTTCGAATTCAAAGTAATTGTTGATGAGTTGATCGAACTAATTGATGAGTTGAAAGTGTAAGATACATAATTTGAAAGTATAGGTAGAATTAAGTATATATGATATAGAATGTCTGTCTAATAAAGTAGTTTTCCCAATAATCATTTCTCTAATAGATTTACATTAAAACTAAACCCCAATTAATATAAATATTATATAAACTACTTATATTAATCATTATTATTTCTTAAGAAACGTGCGCTAACTTAACGAAGGAGTAATTATGAATACAAGAAATATTCCTTGAAACAAACAATTACACTAATAATGCTAAGAATATATATACCCCTTCAGATTTTAATATTGAACCTGGTCTTCATTGTTATCCAAGTGAAGGCAAATATGAATACAAATGGTAAAGAGAGAACATTCCATGCACAAATAAAATTAACTCATGAACTTTATTTTATTTTTGTTGACACTTTTTTATTTTATTAATCATAAAGCAAATTGTCCATCTGGAATATATTTATAAAAATATGCAACCCCTCCATCGCACAAGAGTTAAAGTATTTAAAAATCGCGATGTGAATTTGTATATGATTCTTCAAATGCATTTAAAAGTAATTTGACATATATAAAGAAATTATGGAAAATCAAATAATAATAATAATCGGATCAAAGAAAATAAAAATGAAAAACTACTAAGGAATTACTTTTTTCATGATATATTCTCAAAGTTTAATATAACCCATATTTGTTGCTACATTCAATATAGTGTCACCTCATATCCTAGTTCAAACCCTACTTTCACATTTGGCATGGAATTTTCTTATAAAAACAACGTTATGAATAGAATAATGTATGGTGTAACAACATCAAACAAACAAGTAGAAATGCAAGAGTATACTACTAACTAGTTGGACCGGAGATGATGAACAAAAATGGGTTTTAAGTCTATCAAGGTATTCCCTGGAGTTCCCTTGACCGCTTCATTAGGGATTACTTTATTGTTTGATGCCTTGCTGAAGTGTTTGGGGGAACTCTTGGACTCACTTTGAAATTTTACACAAACAAATAGAAGTGTAGGAGTCCTGGCTATGGATGATGAACATGATAGTTCATGTTTAAATCTATTAAGGTGATCCCTAGAGTTCACTTGACCACTTCATGAGGGCTTAATTTGATGTTAGAAGCATTGCTGAAGTATTTGGGGGAACTCCTGGGTTGACTTTAAAAATTACTCAAACAAGTATATATAAATGCATGAGTACGTACAAGCTAGAGATGATGAATACAAAGATTATATATATAATGTCGGGCTGGCTTTAGTTGCATCTCAAATTGCTACTAATACCGATAATAATCGCCACATAAAAGTGTCTTTTAGTGGCGCCGCTACCTATAATAGTCACCACCACAAGTCTGTTTAGTGTCATCTCTAGTCGCTGCTAATACCAATAACAGTCGCCACTAAAATTGTGTTAGTGGCAACACAAGTCGATGTAGCCACTAAAAGTGTACTTTCGTGGCAGCTCACGCCGCTGCTATAGCTTAGTTGTTGCCACTAAAAGTGTTTTCAAAACTATTGAATAATATTATGCAATATTTTGGTAATATATTCGAGTGATATATAAATAATCAATAAAAGTTGTTTGAGCTTTTTTGTCTTTAATGACTTTTTAGAGCACACTAATCAAAAGCTCTTTGACACAATTCTTAGTTCTTGTGAAGTAATTGCACCTGATGAATCACACATTTTATTTTTATTTGTTCAAATCATGATATTTCAATCTATTATATTTATATAATATTATTTTTTTAATCATCCCCTTTTTATTGAACAAAAGCATATCCTAAAACGCTATAAATATTTTTCAAATAATGACTTTTTGTGATTTAATTTTTTATTATTTAACTAGATTCATATTTATAGCTATTAGTCAAATAATTATTTTTATGATTTAATTTTCTATGATTTGACCAGATTCATATTTAGCACTCTACCAATATTCATCAAACATAGACTTTATGATTTGATTTCTTATTATTTGAGAAGATTCATATTTATTACTTGATGAATAAGTAATTAAGATTACTTAATTAAAATAATGTACAAAATTTTAAATGACACTAATAATATTATAAGAAAATATATGGCAAGTGGTTGATAGACCACATCAGAACCACATCGGAATTATGAGCTTATAGACAACTTTTTGTTATATATATATATATATATCTATATATATATATATATATATATATATATATATATATATATATATATCATCTAACAAAGAAAATACTGGACATGATGAAGAAGATAATGTCGATGTTGGTAATTCTGATTATATTTTCTAAAAAATATAATTATTGAGATTATAAGGGTGATGCCGATGAGGATATTGATGATGATGATTACAATATTTGAGATTCTAGAGATGATGATTATGATGATGAAACATATAATCATCTCTTAGATCACTAATATCATCATCAACATCGTCGTCATCATTGTCCGTATTGTTTTCATCATTATTTTTTTGGAAGACACAAAATCAAGATCTCCATCACTGTTCTTATTATCTTTGTCATTATCTAAGTTATTTCCTTTGTGAGGCATATAATCACAATCCTCCCCCCCCCCCCCCCCCCCCCCAAAAAAAAAAAAACTCCCCTTTATCATTATTTTTATCATTTATTTTGTTCGAAAGTGTAAAACAATAATATCTACTAATCTTGTAATAATCATTATATATACTTGTCATCAATATTTCTAATCTTGAAAAAAAAAATCATAGTTTAAAATCTATAAGATCTAGAATTGCAAAAGTCCTTGCACCTTCGATAGGAAAAAAATTTAAAGAAAAAATGTGGATTATAAAAACTTAAAAGGAAAAAAAATTCCACACAACATTGACTAATTACACATTTTACTAAGTTATTCAAACTATAAAAACACAGTCCATCAATCTCATCATGTTTCACAATGGAATCTCAAAATTTAAAGAATCCAGAAAAGAATTATCAAGCTATACACGACAAGTTAATAAATTGTCAAGTTTCATAGTTAATAAATTTCGTGATGTTAATCTTGAAAATCTATTTTTTTAGTCAATGACATAGTTCAACAAAATATGGTTGTATAGCATTATTATTTGCAATTTTTCTATATTACAGTATAAGGGAATCATCCTCTAAGTATGTTATTTTCCACTTTGCTTATCTATGTGTACACTTGCCTTGTATTTCCTCTTGGGAATTTCAGAAGTAGGGAATATATGTAAACCATTTCTTATTTCCTATTCGTCATTAATAACCCATTTAGTTATCATTTTTACCGGTGTGTTATGCCCCTGCCAAGTGTGTCTGATAAATATACATACATATGCGTCTATGTGATTAATTCCCAAATCTCTTAAATAGGCTTCTTTGGAAATTGCTTCATATGGCACAGTTGATTTGAACATGGTGATATCCCCGTCTTGTTTTCATTAAAATATAAGAGTGAATGGGATGACTCCGTTGTTTGTTTCGCTTCAAACTTGTCTACTGTTTATACGAACAAATATTAATTTAATAAACAATTGATTATCATGGCTGCTCGTATGCTTCGATCCTCGAATGAATACTAATGTTCACATTTGCTTTCTCCACATGTGGAACCCGCTCGAGTTCAATTGGACTCCATATTTTCCTGCATTTTGAAAGCCATAAAGGCTCAAATTTTGCCTTCTGGAGTCAATCCATAAAGTTGGCGTACAAGTCTCGAAGTGATTGGAGTCGAAGAGGAAGAGAGCGGGCTACAAACGCCCAAGTTTATTTTCTTAAATTTTTTATATTGTTGTTTTTGGGGGCAATGGAATGTTCCAAATGACGTATACATTCCACAAATCGCTAGGCCTACCCTTGGCATAAAAGGGTCACATATTTGTTTAGAACGTGAAATAATTATTTTTGTGTTATAACTGTTGGTTTGATTATGCTGCTTTATTTGGAGATGTTTTAGCCTACTCATTCTCGAAAAATATTTTCTAGAACTCTTTAAGCATAAATATCAAGTTACTATCGAAAGTATGTCCAAATACTCTTCAAGTCTTTAGTTTTCCAATAAAGTTTGAACCTTTAGATTGTGAGTTCAATCCCCCAAGGCAGCATAATGTGCGAGCTCATGGTCAGGGTTGATAAAAATTGAGATAGGAGAGATATATACATTATATATGTGTGTGTGTATATATATATATATATATATATATATATATATATATATATATATATATATATATATCATTTTTATAATGAGAAATTTTATCATATATACATTTAAGAACAAAATAATTTTTTGTATATAAAATACAATCATTAATGACGAAATTAGATTTTGTTCAACTATGAAACACATATAACTTTAGAAGAGACAATTGATTTCGTCACTGATTGAAGTAAACTAATTAGCTACGATATAATTTTATCGGTATTAATAACCTTTTTAGCGATAAATCATATTATTAACTACAAAAAATATATTTTTTATGACCAATAAATTTATCACAAATGTTTAAGCATTTGGAGACGATTTTTCTTTTATGTAGTTAATATAACATTTTCAGCGACGAAAACACTAAATCGTCTTTGTATACTTTTAGAGACACACATTTAGTGACGACTGAGTGACGAATTATTTTTCGTCACACAAGATTTTTAGTGACGAAATATGATTTATTAATGACGAAATTATTTGTCCTTAATAGTCGAATTTGTTGTAGTGAATGTATCTAGTAAAAATACGACACTTATCTGAATCAGTACAAAGAAAGTGAAACATAAGAATAAAGAATCAACAGAAACATAGTCAAGAAATAAGTGTTTCCCATTACTACAAACTGAGAAAACAAAGTCTGCAGCAAAAACAAGAGCTTTTTGCTACATAGGGTCTTTTTAAAATTTCTTAACAGGAAAAAAATTAAGTAAATATAGATTTTTTCGTGCTTTAAATTTCATAGACACAGATGTTCCTGCTGCCAATTCCCCTTAATTATTGGACAAAACTTCTAATTAAGTATTTTTACAACTTATTTTCTCTTGATTTTGAAAGGATCTTCATGATGTGTCTCCTCAAATTTTTCGATAATTATTAATAAAAATTGAAAGGATCTTGAATGAACCGGAGAAGAATTTTGAATCTCAAAATTTTTGGCAATCTTGTATCAAAATTGAAAGGATATTCGATGAACTTGAAGATACACAAAAGAAATCGTTTGTCCAACAACAATTACATCACTTTTGTATCCTTCATAACTCACCTCGCTTATCCAAAATTTCAACAAATATTTTTATGAAACAGAGAAAACGATGAACAAGAAGAAATTTAATTTTTGATTTTTTTTTTGTATAGTTACACTCTATGGTTGAATTTTTGACAATATGGAAGGAAATAACGCAATTTATGGGACTTAATATTATTTTCAACTTTTTCCCCTTTAATTAATGTAACAGATGGATAAGATCTTAATTTGATTTTTCAATATTCTTCCTTAATAAGTACAACAGATTGATACATACTGTATCCGGATCCTTAATTATGTATCTGAAATACCTAAAAAGCATGGAATTTGTGTAATTAGAAAAATATTATGGGTAGAAGGTAATTAAAATTTACATTATGGGATTTATGTAAGTTATACTTTTTGTTTATATAAACAAAATACAAAAAATTACTAAATAAAGAAGGTCAAAGAAAAAAACATACAAAATATGGCTATGTAGGATAGAACATGTAAGCTTGCATAATGAATTTCAGAAGGAAAAGCATCTAAGCTACACACTTCTATTGGTTCAACTAGTGTCACTTTTATTAAATAGACCTTTTGTCTTTGCTTTTGTTTCATAACTGTATATATGATTTAGCCATTTTTTTGGCGAAGTAGTGTCACATGACACCCCCTTCTCCCTTCCTAAATCCACCCCTGGCTTCGTGAACTCAATTATGACTCTTGCACTTCTTGAATCCAAATATTGCGGGCTATTTTTTTCAAGCTGCTATGAATTATTCTTTTTCCCTCTAATCCATTTTTTGGAATTAGACTATTAATGTTTTGGGGTGGCATACTCTATAAAATATATATGTTTTGACACACAACTTTCAATTTTTAGGAGGATTTCTTCCGTAAATGTTTGGTGGCAATGAATTTTATATTATGAAACTTAATTGAACTTTTGAGAACTATTTCCTTTTTATTGTTCAACATTTTGCATGCTAGTAAATAATATTTCTCCCACCGTGGATTTAGTATGAATGTTTCTTACGACAGGTTGGATTATGACAAAGATGGTATCAGAGTCACTACAACAAATATGATATCAACTTTGCCATAATCCAACTTGTCGTAAGAGGTACCCATACTAAATCCCTGGTGGGAGAAACATTATTTACTAGCATGTAAGATGTTGAACTATAAAAAGGAAATAGTTCTCAAAAAGTTCAAACAAGTTTCATAATATAAAATTCATTACCACCAAGCATTTGTGGAAGAAATCCTCCTTAAAATTGAGAGTAGTGTGCCAACATATATATGTTGTCTAGAGTATGCAATCCCAAGACATTAGTAGTCTAACTCCAAAAAATGGATAAGAGGGGAAAAGAGTAATCGTTAGAGGCTTGAAAAATATACCCACAATATTTGGATTCAAGAACTGCAAGAGTCATAATTGAGGTCATGAAGCCAGGGGCGGATTTAGGAGGGGGAAGGGGTGTCTCGTGACACTGCTTCGCTGGAAAAATGGCTAATTATATATACGGTTATGAAACAAAAGCAAAGACAAAAGGTCTATTCAATAAAAGAAACACTTATTGTACAATAGAAGTGTGTAGCTTAGGTGCTTTATTGCCTAAATTCATTAGGCAAGGTTCCGCGTTCAATCCTAAATAGCCACATTTTCTATGTTTTTTCTTTGACCTTCTTTGTTTAGTAATTTTTTGGTATTTTGTTTATATAAACAAAATTTTAGTATAGTATTATCAAGGAAATTAATTTGAATACATTTCATAAAAAAAGAAAACTCAGGAAAAAAATTATAATGTGTTTTTTATTTTATTTTTTTTTAAAAAAAATATAACAATATACATGAATTGTGTTTTATTTGTGTATTTTTAAAAGAAATATATGGTTTGTATTATTTTATTTATTTCTCATTTCAAAAGGGGACAATATTTACGAAAAATTATGCATACGCCACTGAGTACCGTGACGCATGAAGTGTGTAGACCGTAGACCGTAGTGTTAAGTATTGACATAGTGTCTAGTTATGTTAAATTATTAATATTTAAATTTTTTTCAGGGTAAAGTAGTAACTTGCTATAGTCTTAATGGGTTATCATTTACCCAATAACCCAAAATTAAACCAAATCGATAACCCAATAATTTTTTATATAAAACCATTAAAACCCCATTAACTCAATAGTAATGACCCAATAACCTTTTTCGATTTGTTTTATTGGTTAGTTTGATTACTGCACACCTCTAGTTTTGAGAGATTTTTTACATTATATGTCTTACCCCACCACAGAGGTCCCATTCAGCTACAGCGACAGTGCTGCAGTGGGCTCTCACTCTATAACATGAATTAAATCCACCGATAGAGCAAGATGTCACTCCCAGCTTGCACATGATAGAAATTCAAAAATCCTCTAAAATATTCTACTTCATTACACACCTTCAAACCTTGACATTCCCAACCAATTATTTCATGCCAAGTTTGATATCGGGAGTTTTATTGCCTGAATTCACTTTCGAAATGTTCTACGAACTCCTTAACGTCTTAGAATCATAAAAATTAGACTTTACCTAGACATTTTCTCCAATACTTTTCTCGAATTTCCCGACACCTTGTCTCACTCAGATTTCGTCCAGGCTTAGCCTAACCTGAAAGCTTAACTCACTACACCAAAAGTTTTTCACTCATTTTCCTTTACTATCAGCTCGCCGATAAGTACGAGGGAAGTCGTTATAATGACTATATTAGAATTTTAAATTTGAAGCATGGATATATCTGATCAATCACAAGTGACGTAACTTTTTAAAATTAGAAAAAAAAAAGTTTGAGTTAATTTGAGGGGTATCATTGAGCAAACAAAATAGGTTGAAAACAGTTTTAGACCAATGGAGGATGCAGAATATCTATGATGATTTTCTATATGTTTAGGACATTTTTGTCTTCTTTTTCTTTGATTTAATGATAAATCTTATCTATATTTGAAATAAAGGCGGGTCCATGTGAGAATCAATGGTGATCAAAGAACATTGACTCAGACGTGGATTCTCTGATTTGTATGACAAATAGTAAGTACTACACTAAATTCAAAGTATGACAAATTTTTTCTTTAAAGAAAATTATCAAAGATAAAGAGTTGCTAATATACATTTGATCTACGGAAAAGGGCCTAAAATACCCTTAAAGTATTGAAAATAGTACAAAATTACCTTCCATCTACCTATTGGCTCCAAAATACCCTTTCCACCCACCTATTGGGTCCAAACTACCCTTGTCTTTCACCTTTTGGTTCAAAATTGACCACTTATTTAATGGTTTTATATTTAAACTATTTTAATATTTTTTAAAATATGTGGTGCTCAACTATTTTTCATAATTTAACTTATTAGTATAATTTATATATCAATCCATTACCCACCCATTACTAATTAAATTCCTCTTAATAAACCCGTCACATTATTAATGCAAGATACTACCAATTAAGTGTTTTTAAAAATTATAGAAGTAAATAATCATACATTCAAGTGGATAAATAAAAATCACCGATAAACTTAAAAGTCTGACTATGTTCATCTTAATTATTCTTATGTCTCAATTATATGATGTTACTTCATAGGTAACTTTTTTTCAACATAATATATTAAAGGTTTTAAAACAAATCATAAATATTTATAAAATTATATTTAAAAAAAGTGCATGAATTAATTCGGGATGTATTACTTGTTTACCTTTAATCATAAATTTCTAATTCAATTTTGAAAGAAAGTGTCCTCCTAAATAAGCGGCTCACCTAAATTTAATTGGGGTTTCGATCGGACTCGAATAATTTTTGATGTCATTTTCAGGAATCTATAATTTCATCGTGTTTTATAGTGTTTATGACGATTTTGATATTATAATTGGATCATTAATTGAGTGAGGTTTAGTTAGTAATGAGTGAGTAGTGTGTTGGTTTATAAATTATATTAATAAATTGAAATTATAATCAATAGTTGAACGCCAAGTATTTTAAAAATATTTAAAGAGTTTAATTTTAAAACTATTAAAAAAGTGGTCAATTTTGAACCCAAAGGTGGATGACAAGGGTATTTTGGAGCCAATAGGTGGATGAAAAGGACATTTTGGAGCCAATAGGTGGATGGAGGGTAATTTTGTATCATTTTCAATACTTCAAAGGTATTTTAGGCCCTTTTCCGTTTAATCTATTGGTATTGTTTTATTTTGGCCCTTAGTATATTTTACGTGATTTAAATGGTCCATGGTCCATAGTATATAAAAGAATATTCATTTTGATCCTTCATATGTTTCATTCGATTGAAATGATTTTTAATGTATAACAAAATGTCTTTATTTTGTTTCTTTAACCTAAATCAAACATATTTATCGATAAAATAGTGTCAAATTTAATTATGACCCTAAATGGCTGGCAAAATTCATCATTGTTGTCTTCTTTGTTGGCTTCAAAGAAAGAACTCCATAAAATCTAACACTACTATCTCTACTTTCTCAAACAAAAATTAATTTTCTATTGCTTACAATGTTTTTGCGCTAATAATTTTTTGAATCTTGAAGTAAATTTTGTTGGAGAAAGTTGAGAAAAAGGTGTTATGTTTGATGGAGTTCTTTCATTCGGATTTAACAAATTAAGAAGAAAATGATAAATTTTGTGAGATTCATATAGTTAATTTAATATCTTTTTGGATAAATTTGTTAGTTTAGGGTAAAAAATCAAAATAAATACCTTTTGTTAAAGATCAATTCAAATCAAGTTTATACTAAATATTAATATACGTGATAACTTTTGTATAAACTGTATATAGGTGAGATTGACGTTGATGATAAGACTAGTGACTGTGCTAATAAAGTAATTAAGGTATTACAAATATTTTGTGAAGACTAATGTAAGAGGTAACATATGATTAAGGAGAAGTCAAATGTGATATATTTATATTGTTGTTTCCGTTGATTTTGTGATAATTTACATTGATTTAATCGAGGTTGATTTATGATGTCTACTCAATATGTGTGGTGTACTTGCACTACTATCGTTATACCTTTTGATGGTGTAAGTAGACTTTTTTTAGGTTGATTGAAGTGTGAGATGATATTTCCCTTGTAGGTGTGCATTTTTTACAAACTGTACTGCTCTTATTGATGCCTCCATATATATATGAGTAGTCTTAGGTAAGTTTGTAGAAACACGAAGTTATCAAAGTTTAATCAATATGTAAGGGAGATGAACATAAATTAATTTAGAAAAACCTAAAATCTATAAAAGTACCAGAATCTGAAAAATTAGAACAGAATAAAATCAAGCCCACTAAATTCACAGTGTGTCCTTAAGGAAATTATTCCCCTGTAGTATCAAAGGTTTGATTTGGAATATGTCCATTCAAGATAGAATGATCTCAATCACCAGCGTATAGATACCAAAAAACTCTGGTGTCAATGAACAACTCAACAGTAGTAAAGTACACGAAGAAATTTTTCTGCAGAAGAAGAAGTAGAAATCAGAAAAATCGTAAGGAAAATTTTTGAAGAACGAATGGTATTTATAGGCAATAGGAACAGGTTTCGAAAGGTTGCAACCCTTTTAGAATTCACACGACTATTAATGAAAGTTTGCAACCTTTCAAACAGTCCTGGTTGTTCCTGAAATTAAGTTACAACCTTCCAGAACAGTCATTTTCAAACGGTGGAAAATTTCAATAAAATCGGGAAAGATATTAAATAAGACGGGTCAAGCGGATCCGAGTCAGGTCGGGTTAGTCAACTAAAAAGTTGAAACTTTTCGGTTAATCTCAACTAAATAATTGAAAACGTTATCAACGAATTAGTTTAGAAACGTTTTGGTCATTTAATTTAATTAATTAATTAAATAATTAACTAAATAATTAAAACAAACTTTTTCCAAAAAATAATCTCTCGATCATTTTCAAAGCCAAAGCCGATGAGAGACAAATGTCTTTTCATTAAAGCATAAGAGGACTTTTCAAGTTCTCCATTCTTCAAGTTTCTCTTGTTTCATCTTTCCTCCATTTTCCATTAATTCTTGCTATATACCCAACACAGATAAGTGGACAGCCAGCCCGATCGGCATCAGAGAATCCAACAAGGTTGAGAGATGACTGAGCAGTGATTCAAAGGCCAAAACGAAATGTACCAGCTAGATAATGTATCGTTTATCGTGTTTTTGTCCTTACAAACCATTTACACATTGGGGATGTACTCCTGGTTAACACCAATGATGTCATAAGACCAAACATGTCCATCCGTGCAGGCATTGGTACGTCTCTGGTTTTTTGGCAACTCGTCTTTAAAATGTTTAGTACTAGTAGCTCGGTTGACTCGTTGAAGCATGCATCTTACTTGATGCACCACTAGTGGAATAGTAGGTGTTGTAATGCGTGGATATATAACATATTTCTTTGGAGAGAGAGAGATGAATTGTGCTTCTCTGAATCATTTTGTCATGTGGGGTCGCTTGCAATTATTTGGCAGGGCTTCGTTGTTTGTCGTTGGGAGTGTGTTGATGGGTTATGGAATTTGGGTTATTTCGTTCATGGTACTGACATATATAACTGAAATAACACCTAAGCATCTCCTAGACTCATTCACCATTATCAATCAACTAAAGATATGTTGCAGGAGATCACTTATAATACAACTTTTGGGCCTATTTTTTATACAAGATTCTCCTAGATGGCTAAACAAGCCTACTCACTGGAAAGCATGCACAACTTCTCTTCCGCACTTCAAGAGGAAAACTGTCAGTGTATCATCAACAACTACTTCAGTAGAAGAATTCATATCAATCCTTCAAATACTCTCCAAGGTTAACATGCTTAATTTTCTCAAAAGGAAGGATGCTTCTTCTCTGGTATTTGGAGTTGGAATAGTGGTATTGCATCAAATTGGACAAGTTAAAGCTGCTTCATATTCTGCAATTATATTTGTACTTGCACCAGAAAAGTACACATCATTCTTGCACATTCTTGAAGGCTATGTGAACAACAATACACGCACTAGTGTTGTTAGTGCATACAAGAGTACTGATTTCTTCTTGATATCCATTTGGACCTGCCAACCAGTGGCCTTTGTACTTATGACAGTTTCAGTAGCTACATCTACCTTATCACTGTCTTTGGTTGTGGGATTTCTTTACTCGAACCTTGCGGAAAATGTTCTTATTGAGAACAAGAGTATTGTTATGAACGAAGTTTAGCCCGATCTGGATACCAACGTCATAGAAGTAGTTATTGGGCTGACAAGAGCTATTGGGGCGAGAAAAAGCAATAGGGTTAGGTTAATTTAGGATCCGGGTTGAGTAGTGGGCATAAAAACGAGTGTAGTGCAATGTGATTCAGGGATTATGCAAATTGTTAAAGAAAAAAAAATGTCTAGTCCTCTCATTCCCTTTCTTTTAGTCTATGTTTCTCATTTCCCTTCTAGTTATCTTCTACAATAGTTTTCTTTGTTAGTTTCTTCATTTTCCGTTGTAACTTTGAATTCAGTGATATTATAATATTTGAATGTTTCTATTGTGAAATCGGAGTTGTTACATTCTTCATGCCTAGCTTGGACATAAGATGACAATGTGAACCTCTTCCAAGAGCCTTAGTGAATATGTGTGCAGGTTGTTCTGTTGAGCATAAAAGCAGTTGTAATTATCTCTAGTAAAGTGACAGTCAATGTCTAGGTGTTTGGTTCTTTCAAGAAAAACTGCAAAGCTGACTTGCTTGCTATCAGTAAACAAGGGGACTGGAGTCACCAATTCTACACCAAGCTCCTTAAACAATCCAGTTAACCTGTGATTGATCTTCTACTATTCACACATGACCCCTAATTTGCATCACAAAATACCCTTGTAGGTGTGCATTTTTTACAAACTGTACTACTCTTACTGATGCCTCCATATATATGAGTAGTCTTAGGTAAGTGACTAAGACATTGAGCGGCGACAGGGGAATACAATTATTATTTTTTTCTTTTTGTTTACAACTTCAAGTTATTTGGAGCTTAGACGTTTGTTTGAACTTCACAACTTTGCAATTATAATGGCTATTAAAAAAATTCAAACGGTTTACTTTGAAAGACTATAATTTAATCTTAGAAAATTGTCGGCATAATTTTATTACGTTAATTAGCTGTTTCTTGATCGCAACATGAACAATGGATCAACTATGGAACTTGTCAATTTTATTATATTATATTATAAGTTGTTCTTTGCTTCAACAATATGCATGACCATCGAGGAATGAAAAATAAAATACATTTATGGTAAACAAGCTCATAATTTGGGTAGAAGTTGATTGTAGAGTCCAACTTACCTTATACTACTTGGAGAGCAGCTTTGAATTAGAGTTAGAGTTGGAGTTGAATAAGGCTTAAATTGTATAGCATCAAATTAGAGTTAGAGTTAAATAAGGCTTTAACTTTATAACATCAAATTAGAGTTAAGAGTTAAATAAGGGCTTAAATTTTATTATAAAGCAATCGTATTAAAAACAAAACAAAACAAAACAAAACAAAAAACTATTAGCAAGATGGATGGCCGCTCAAAAATTCCTTATTTGTCTAGCGATATTGTCAACTCAATCTTGATAAAACTTCCTGTTAAATCTCTTTTACGATTCAAAAGTTGTTGCAAATCATGGCATTGTTATGTTGATGACGCCGACTTTATCAAGTCACATCTACGTAACTCATCGGGTGACAGTAGTTGTCAAAAATTTGTCTTGGGACATTTTATTCCATCTGTACGCAAATATAAATTTTTGACAACGGAAGCATCAATTAATGCTGATTCAAAAGTTGTGTATCTGAATATCCCAGAATTCTGTATTAAATATTTATCTTTAGAATTTTTTTCATGTAGTGGCTTGGTGTTTATGACGTCATACGGTCCTGGCTATAGCATGACATTATTCAACCCTGCACTTGGAAAATACAAACTCATTCCAAATTCTCTTCTCAGTCAAAAGAATAAAAAGCGTTGTTCGACTTCATCTCCAATATTTGGTTTTGCCTATGATTTAGTGGCTGAAGATTGCAAGGTTATATGTGCACATAACTTGATAGACGAAGACTTCAACTGTGTTGAAGTATACTCTATTAAAAATCAATGTTGGAGAACAATTCACAATACTTTTCCTGCTTCTTACCGGTACCTAGACTATAATCAAGTTTCGTTAAACGGTGTCATTCACAGGATGTCACTAAACGATGCAGTTATATCTTTCCATCTAGTAGATGAAAAATTTATTGTTACGCCATTGCCAAGCAGCTATTGGGAAAGGCCGACATACTTACAACTGTTGGCGAGGAAAACTGATCTGGTCATTGAAGAAAGATAGATGGAATTGCATCAACAAGTTTCCTACTTTACGCTCACTCATTGGAAAGCGGTCATATCTTCAACTCATCCCAGCAGGTATCTTCCTATTTGTCAAGAAGAACGGGAACATACTATTGAGAAAGCATGATGATTCTTTTCTTGAGTATGACGTGAGAAAAAATAAATATACTGAATTTAGATCGACACGAATTCCTTATTTTGGGATACTTAAGACTTTGTATGTGGAAAGTTTAGTTTCCTTGAAGATTTCATGGGATTAACAAATTCCAACTATACAATTTCTATTAGTATTAATAGAAGAATATTATTAATGCAAAAATTCGAAGTTGATTTATCTTATTCTAGAGAGATATTTGATTTTATTAACTTGACTTGTATCAAATAGTAGGGAAAAAGTTCAAATATGGTATCAAACTTTGAGAAAGGCTCATTATTTGTAAATTAAGAATATTTTTTATTTTAGGCCACCTCATTAATCAAATCATTTTTTTAAGGAAAAGACTCAAATATGCCATCGAATTTAATTTTGAGAAAAGTCTCATCTATGTCATCCATTAAAAGTTTGATTTATCTATAATAATGGTATGAATCAATTCTTTCTCAAACAAAAAACGGCATAGATGAGCAAATAATGGCATGATTCTGGTCTTTTTCTCAAACGAAAATGGCAAACTTTTAATGAATGACATAGATGAGCCTTTTTTCAAAGTTCAATAATATATTTGAGCCTTTTATTGATTATGATCTGCAGAGTTTAAGTCTATACAAGTTCATGTAATTCCACCTATCTTTCTTCAGCGACAAAATTAAGATTTCCTCTTGCCAAGACATAGACACGATCACCCAATGCTTATAATGCCTATGATTTTTAGCCCTCTTCCCCTTCCTCTCTAACGGAGAATTCTTCGAAAGATCAGAGCTCTGAATTCCTTGCTTTTGAATTAGTTGTATGAAAGCTTTAAAAGGTTAAAGTTTTGTGAATTTATGTTATCATGTTAATATGTAAATCGTGATCCTAAATTATGCTTCCGCTGCCTATAAATATATACTCTAACAGCAACATCCACGTACGGTGGGTCTTCTCTTGTATTAAAGTCCCAAGAAAGTAACTCATTTTATTCACTAAACAGCTTACAAAAATGTTATACAAGATTCGATCTTCATTTCAGTACCATCTCTTCTTTTGTTCTATTTCTAAAGTTCATCACAACTTTAAAATTTGTCTTTGGCACAAGTATATATTGTTTTTTTTTTTAAGTTGAACAACTTGATTTTTGAAGAAGCCTTGTTAGTTATTGGTGCAAATTTCAGTTCAAATCCTAGCAGAAATAATAATTGTGTTGGTGGGGAGGTAGTAGTTACCTAATAGAATAGTCAATGTAAGCTGGTTCGGATCGGACACCAGTGTGTAAGGATAATGTCACGTAGGAGTTTAAGTGAAAGTCTATTTGTATTGTCGTATAATTGGTTTTATATTAGGAGTCCTTAACAGTCACTACTTTGGAGTTGTATAAAATATACTCATGTATATATTGATGCATCTACGTTATGAATTGAATAAGATTGAGAAGCATCTTTAACACACTGTTCTCACAAAAAAGGAGATGGACTTGGTGATTGTAAGTTTGAGCAACAGTTGAGCACCTCACTCATAAGACTTCATTTGCTCACTGCTGTTTACATTCACCACGAAATCAGAGCATTCTTCTTCTGCAGCAGGCAGTCACATTTGCGAGTTACTAACAGAAAGCATTCTTTTTCAATTGGGATTCTTTCATGTCATCAGATGGAACTTGAGCGAAGGAATTCACAGTTACTTGATATTGTGACCAAAAAAATTGGCCACAGAACCAATTCGCCATCAGCTACAAATTCACTAGTTCGTCTCAAGTCATTTCGTGTACTTTCAGCAAGGCTATATTCTTTCATAGTCCAGACTTACATGATTGTCTTCATCTTTTCTTAATGCCAATCTGTAATCCTTTCTTATCTTAAACTCCTTTAGCTCCGCCAAATTCTCTCCGATTGCCCTGCTGATCAAGTACTTACCACTCTCTTTCTTTTTCTTTAACAGAGTGAGTGAGGACATAATGATCAGTAGTATCATTCGTCCCGAATGACTCAGATAGCTTCTCATCGCCATACAAGTTTGTAAATCCAATTTCTGGGTCGTCATGTGTAAAAGTTTTGACAAGACACTCCGTGAATTGTTCATCGCTTATGCTTTGTAGATGACTTGCTCATTTTTTCTAGAGGAGACCTAAATTCCATCAAGGCCCTCCTAAGGTTCTCACAAGCATCAAGACTGCAAGCCAATCTAAACAAAAGTTCCATTTATTTTGGGGGAGTTCATCTAGAGGTGAGGCAACAAATCATACAGCAGATTGGCCTTTTAAGTACTTGGGGATGCCTCTCTCTCTACTAAGAAAATGACAATAATACAATGGTACCCTCTCATTGACAAAATCATGGCCAGGATGATCAACTCATGGACAACTAGGAATTTGTCATATGCAGGTAGAACACAACTGGTACAGACTGTGTTGTTTGGAGTTCAATCATATTTTTGGGCACAACTTTTCATTATTCCTGCAAAGATAATCAAACTGATTGAGGGACTTTGTAGAAGCTATTTTTGGAAAAAGGCACTAGATGCTTGGGAGAGAGTGTTTTGTCCTAAATCTGCAAGAGGCATGGGATTGATTAATATGCAAATCTGGAACAAAGCAACAGTTGCAAACTTATGCTGGGATCTAGCAAATAAAGAGGACAAATTTTGGATCAGATGGATACATACATACTATATAGAGGGCCAGAGTTCAAACAAGCTAGCTGGATGATCAGGAGTGCCAAACATATAATTGATCAAACTCAACTTATGAGGTACAACAAAGGGAGCATGATGAGGCAAATTTATCTGTACATGATGGGGGAGCAGCAAAGGCCTGAGTGGAGATGTCTCACGTTCAAGAATGCAGCTGTAACCACTCATTAGAGCTTTGTATTTCATAAAATACTTTCCCATAGATTCTAAATGAATATTTTGGACTATTCATAACCACAATTATAGAATTAATGGGATACTTTTAATAATTTATTAAGTTGGTGGTTAAAGAAAATAACATTATAATTAATAGTTTGCACTTTTATAATTATCTTATATGATAATTAAGAGTAAATTTTATGTAAAAAGGAAACAAGGGTTAGGCGAGGAACCCTACCTACAATATCAGAAAGCATTGCTCCTTCAGGTAAGAATTTCAAAAATTTCAATATTATTCTATGTATAGTGAAGGTCAGGCGAGAATATGTATTAGGTTTATTATTATAATTATTATTATAACTTGAATAGATAAGAAATTGGAAAGATTTATATATTGTTACTGTATGAAATTTTTTTTTTTTTTGGGGGGGGGGGGACAAACTTTTAAAATTAAGAAAAACAACATATTAGTTCGGCCATACGGGTTTTGCCCTTCTGTTCGGAGTAGATAAAGATGATATTAATTATTATTATTTTTATCATCATATTATGATTTAAGTTTTAATATGTTAGTATAAATCATTACATATTAGGCGTAATATTTAAATGCCATTAAATTATGCTAATTGAAGGAATTTAGATTTACCTTTAGGCTTAAACATTAGGAAATTAGTTATAGCGTTGGGTGAGTTGTTGGGTCTAGGATAAACATATAGTAATGTGGGTGTTTATAGACTCGTTAATTTACAAATAATGCATACATATTTTATAGATTGGAAAGGTTTGGAGGCATTGAGGAAAGGAAAAGTATTGGAGAAGTAGCTTGATTGATTTCGGTTCTTCGGTGGAGGTAGGTTATGGTTTATGTTATCTGATAGTAAACTCTCAATAGTGATTTAATTGCACAGAATGATATAATGAAGTTATCTACGAACTTGATTGTGTGTTTGTGTGGCTTGGTTGTGTGTTTTGTGATTGGTCTGATATCCTGAGAGCGTGGAATTCATATTCTTGAACCCTCTTTATCGAAGTGATGCCTTGAACAAAGAAGGCTTGATTATATATTATCAATGAATTGAAAGTGGTGATAATAATTATAAATTAATAGTATAATTGGATCGGAGTGTCACATTCCGACACGATATTCTTGGATTAGAGTGTCACGTCCCGACACAGTATTCTTGAATCGGAGTGTCACGTTCCGACACGGTATTCTTGAATCAGAGTGTCACGTTCCGACACGATAATATTAATGGAAAAACATATTGAACTTAACGGAATGTATTCAATCTCAAAGAACTCAATTCCCCAAATGGTTTGGTTGGAGACATGAGTCCTCATGGATGATCTTGATACTGTTGACTTATTATATACTTAAGTGTTGTTGACACTTGTTCATGTTGTTTGTTATAAGTTCTATAGTTGAGTTCATACTATTATTTATTGTATGTTAGTTTCTATTTTGGGTTGGCCGATGATACCTACTTAGTACATGTTACCCCGTACTGAGCCCTACTTGTGTTTTTCTTTGTTTTCCTTTTATGGAGTGCAGCAAGTGTACCAATGAATTCGAATTTCCCTCAGCTCTAGCAAGTCTCGGCATATCAGGTTCCAGGGTGAGCTATTCATTCAAGAGCTTGTTGGATTCTCTTGTTCATGACATGATGTCTTTAGTTTTCGGACATAAACTATTTTATTCATTTACTTTGGTGTCTTTGATACTCTTAGACTTAGTAATTGGAGATTAGATGTCCTTGTTGTGATGACTTTCAGATTTTGGAAAACGGTATTAATCAGATTTTGAGCTTTCACATTATTCTTGTATAATATAATTTAAGGTTGAATTTGTTTGTTCGCCACCTAGATAGGTAAGTGTGGGTGTCACTCACGACTCGATTTGAGTTCTGACAGCAACAAGACCAAAGATTTATTTCACTATGTGGCTCGTGTTTAACAGGAAGTTAGCAACAGTGGATAGTTTAGCTAAACGGGGGAGTGAAAGCAAATACGACTTATGTTTTATGTCAGAATACAAATGAGACTATTGAGCACATGATCATACAATGTCAATTTGCAAGAAAGATGTGGGAAAGGTTGTTTACATGGATCCATCATCATAGTGACATTCCAAGAACATGGGGACAATTTATACAATGGTGCACTAAACATGGAAAAGGGAAGACCAAAGCAACCCAAATATTCAAGATCATTTTGGCTGAAGGAGTCTATGGGGTGTGAATTGAGCGAAATAACAGAATTTCGACAAAAAGAGCAAAACGAAGGAAAACGTAGCTAAAGAGATAGCCTATGTGACTATAGCTAGAGATTTAGCTAGTATTAAGGAAAAAATGTATAAGTATCCCTAGACTATGATCAAAATCTCAGAGACACACCTTAACTAAACGAAGGTCTTATTATTCCTGAAAGCGACTCGGGGTAGATTTCGCATTCCATAAAACAAAAAATAACTAGACCGTAGAAACCAGTCAGAATACTTCAAAAGAACGCAGAACCATGATATGCTTTTCTTGTACCATCACTTTTTAAGCAATAATCAGGAAAAACACAACGTTCACAGTTTTTCATATTCAGTGAAAGTACTTGTTTCTATGAACCAAAACTGCAGTTTGAGATTGTGGTAGGATACTATACCATCATAATCATTAATTGGATGCCAAAAGTTTCTTTTGGGAAATGGCACACTTTTCATTTCAAGAAATTATGGCTTATGTCCGAATTTTTTCTGACGGAGCACCAGTACTTTCATTGAAAATATAAAGAGTCTAATAAGGAAAATTAACAAGATATCTTTGTCCTCGTGCTTTTTGATCTAATACAAAAATTTAAGAGATCACAAGGCTTCAAATTGACCTATAAAAATGTTGTATTAGTTTGATCATGTTATATAAACCCAGGAAACAATTATGACATACAGGGATCAGTTGGTTTTGTGGCTCATTCCAATTCAATTTTATGTGAAATCTACCTATAAATCTTCATTTTTACACGTAAGAGATCTTTGCAGGGTCATTTTCTTCCATCAAATTCCATCAAATTGTAAAAGGTTGTGTTGAACTATTTCCTCGACATTCACTTATCTGTCACAGACACTATATCAATATGAAAGGTTTGCATTAGTGATGGTATATATTAGATGATCAGCAGGTAGAAATATGTAAGCTGCTTGAACTTTTAGAACATATAGGTATGTTCCATATGGATATCATTTTAGATTAGGACATGTAAAAGAAAACATAAAACTATGGTGCCAAGCATGTTGATTTGAGTGTCCCCTTCCTAGTTCAACGATATGAAGGTTTAGTCATCTTACCTGTAATTTACTCTGATTTCTTATTGACTCCTGCTGCTCCCTGACCTTAATCTCTCATTCCTGGAAGAACGTCACAAGTCATATCCGTGCACAGATAATAGTAATTCCAAAAGTTATTGACATAGTAAAAATTTACATAAATATCACCATGTGTTAGTATAAAGAAAATGCATACACTGCAGTGAAATAAAATGAATGTACCAATGTATAAAGATAATACATAACGTGGAACTATGTAGACTGTCCATGCTCTTCAGCCTAGACACTAGAAGATGGTGCAGTCTGAAGCTAATGACATATTTCATTGCAAATAAAATTATGTAGAGATTCATATATGCATATGACCACCATAGAAATTGTCAAATGGTGAAGATCAACTATAAAAGGGATGACACAGAGGGGTCAGCAGCTCGTGGACAAGTTTCCTTCCAGTGATTTTCTTGATTGATCGACCACGGGCGCAATCAGCCAGTAACCAAAATTTTGACAACCCTATTTCTCACATAGTCTGATGCATTGGATACTAGAAAGTTAGTTTATAGTATTATCACTGTCATACAACATAGATCCAAATACTAACAGATTCTTCCTTAACACGTAGGTTTCATTAGTTCACACTATTATATATGGCAAGGTTATCAAGATATGAAGAACACATACCACATGCTTAATGAAAAGCATATCTGACATGGGCAATCACTTAATATTGTTTCACTCTTAAACTAGATAATTAAGGTGTTCTAAGCAGTGAATTTTTTGACATGCAAACAAACCTATTCCACAAAATTGAAGTAAAATCCAAACACGGGCGGATATAACCTTTTGGCAACAGGTTCACCTGAAACCATAACTTTCAACATGGAACACTTTTCGCACAAATCAGATTCAAGCACAAGAATCTATAACAATGAAACAAAAACAGCCAAGACTAGGAACAAACAATGAAGAGTGCACTCAAGATCACAACAAACCATCAAATTTCAAGATTCACCATTTTACATATAACAGCGCATATCGTTCAAATCAAACAGAAAAAAAGGAAAAAAAGCAAAGAAAATATACCTCCTGCAATACGAGACTACGAGATAAGCAAGAACTTTTCACTACCACACAAGAAACTCCGATCGAGAAACGGGACAAACAAAGTAAGAGCGTCAAAAAGCTCCTAATTTCTATCTAATTTCAATTTTCTAACCCTGAGAACGATGAGAGAAGGGGTTAATACAAAGGTTGAATTTGGGGATAAAATATGAACGTTGGGATAGGAAAATTCGAATTGCTGTGAATTTTTGACACTGCTATTGCTGATGAACGTTGGGGAATGTTGACATTGGAATGGGTTGGGCTGAAAATGGTGGGCCGGGTCGGTGGGTATGGTTGATTATTAGAATTGGGCTGATGGAAGTAATGGCCTATTTATTGGGAAACTGACATAAATATACTAAATAAAAAAATATTAATCATTTATAGCAATAACATTTTTTTTCACTTGATCACTTTTAATTCATTTATAATACAAGTTTGATAAATATTATAAAGAACAATTTATTATTCACATATAATACAAGTTTTAATTATGGATAATACATTTATCACACATTTTAATACACTTATGATACAATGTATCAAACTTTTACCAAACAAACATAATATATTTCAAAAAAATAATTATAATTCATATATATTGCATAAATAATTCACTTTTAATACATATTCCAGATTTAACATTGCTATAAATAGTAATAAATAAAAAATATTACTAAAATCTGTAATTATTTATTTAAATGTATTGATTCATGTAATTTTTCCGGTATATGGTCTCAAAAATCAAAATTTAGCTCCAAAAGAATTGGTTAATTTTGCAATTTTGGAAAATGTCCAATTCATTTGCAAATTTAGTCGAATTGATAGAATTAAGAGGAATTAATATAAATTAATTAATTTAGTCATAAACCAATTTTTCCAAAACTACAACTATGACTTTGAACTAAACAAACTTAATAAAATATGACTCTAAGAGATTGTTTGGTAGCTAGCTAGAGTTACACATGCATTAATAATAGATGAATTAGTTATATGATAAAATCTATATGTTATTTTATGTAGGATTTAGTTATTCATATATCATTATTTTTCCAAAAAAAAAAAGGGAAAAAAAGGTACTAGTAATTTTGCAATTTAGGAAAATGTCCAATTCAATTGCAAATTTAGCCCGATTGAATCGAAGAAGATGAATTAATATAAATTAATTAATTTAGTTATAAACCAAACTATTCATAACTATAATCATAACTTTAAAGTAAACTAACTTAATAAAATATTTAAGTAAGAAATAAACACTTTTGAAATGATTTTCTAATAATCGTAAAATATACTAGTTATATGCAAATTATTATTTTAAGACTCTAAAAGTGACAAAATTACATAAAAATAACTTTAAAATATTTTGAATTTCATTAATCATGTACTTAATACTTATTAGACTTATTTTAGCATGATTTAGTATTTTTAAATTATGATCATTTTAATTATGACTCATTAATTTGTAATTTTTATTTTATATAATTTATTATTATTATTTTTTAAATATTTTAATGTCTTCATTCATATAACTTTTTTTGTCATTATTTTAAGAAGCATTTTAGATAATTGTATTTTGATTGGATTAAAGAAATATTTGGAGTACAAGTAACTTATATGTTTATATGAATATTTAACCTATAAAGTCCAAAAACAAGAAAAAAAAATTCGAGGTATATTAATTTGGTTTAATTTATAAAATTAAAAACTCGACACAAATGACTTGGTTTGATATTTGAAAAACCTGAATCAACCCGAGGTTGAAAACCCCTCAAAATCTGAGTTTTACTAGTTCGATCTGGCTTATAAATTTAAAAATTTGACACAAATAATTTGATTTGATATTTGAAAAATCTACCAACTCAAACATGCAACCTATTCGATTATACTTTGAAAGTTGAAATAATGATCTTGATTGAGCTATATGTCCAAGGTTGAGAAAATAATCTAGGCCCAAAGGAAGGCCGAAGGTGAGCCGAGCCACTTACGAAAACATCTCTTTAAGCATAACCAATTTGGCATATTAGGATATAGGAAACTTACATAAAAATATTATAATAAAAAAATATTTATCATTTATAGTAATAATATTTTTTTCACTTGATCACTTTTAGTTTATTTATAATACAAGTTTAATACATATTACAAAAAACAATTTGATAATCACATATAATACAAATTTTAATGATGAATAATACATCTATTACACATTTTAATACACTTATAATACAATGTGACAATCTTTTACTAAACAAACATGATATATTTCAAAAAACAATTATAATTCAAATATATTACATACATAATTCACTTTTAATACATATTACAGATTTAACAAGCATTGCTATAAATGGTAATAAATAAAAAGTATCGCTAAAATCAGTTATTATTTTTTAAAATATATTAATTTATGTAATTTTTCCTTAGGATGGGGATTCATTCCTTTATTTTACTGATTTAAAAAACAGAAACAAAACAACAATTAACAATTTTTTTATAATTTTATTTTCTAAAAAAAGACATAATTCATCACTATTCACACCTAACTTTTTTTTTATCAAAGAAAATATTTTTCCCCTTTGACTTAAACCAATAATTCAAGATGTAATAATTATTTTTTAAAAAAAAACAATCCTTTAATGATGCATCACTATTCTCCCCGGTGGATGGAGGCGTTCATTTTCCCCTCGAGATCAACAGGTCCATTACTGAGGTCTTAACAGAGGTTCATGAAAAATTTCGATCAGAAACAAGCCTGAATATCATATCACCAAAAATTCATGGACTGCATATGAGAATCGGCAAAATATGAATTTACTTGCTTTATGACTCGTTTGAACTTGAAAATGTGTATGTTAGCCCCTTGGGACCAACTGGCTCCTTAACTGAAGTCTTAATGGACATTCATGAAAAATTTTGATAAGAAACAAGCCAAATTCGGATCAACAAAAATCCATGGAATATAGCAGATGGATATGGCAAAATCTGGATATACCTTCTTTGGGGCTCATTTGAAACTAAAAATGCGTCTGTTTTCCCCTCGGGATCAACTGACTCCATTATTAAGGTCTTAGCGGACGTCCATGAAAAATTTTGGTCAAAAACAAATTGGAATCTCAAATGACAAAAAAATCATGGACATAGCACACGAAAATTGATAAAATCTGAATTTACCTGCTTTGAAGATCATTTGAATTTGCTAATGTGCATGTTTGCCTCTCGGGACCAACAAGCTCTATTAATAAGGACTTGAAGGACATCCATCAAAATTTCGCCCAAAGTAAGCCAGAATCCCGGATCACCAAAAATTCATGGACTATAACAAATAAAAATAAGTAAAATCTAGTTTTACCTACTTTGGGGCTCGTTTGAACTTGAAAATCCGTTTATTTTTCCCTCGGGCTAATTGACTCCATTACTAAGGTCTATAGCACACGAAAAGTAATAATCTAGTTTATCTGCTTTGAGGCTCGTTTGAACTTGAAAATGTGTTTGTTTGCCTCTCGGGACCAACTGGCTCCACTATTATAAATGATAAGATGATATAAATTTCATTTTCCTTTACATATTAATGTTTGTTAGTACATTATCTTGTATGTAAGATAATTTAGTATTTTAGTTTTATAAATGACTGGTAGGTTTAAGTACTATTTTATAAATTTTGTGATATTAAATTCTCGCACAATGCACGAGTAATTTTACTCGTGATATATAATTATAGATTGGTTTGGTCTCGAGTTGACTTTCTTTAGTTAAAACCAAACCACTAGTTTGAGTTGTTTCTCCAATTTACGACTTGGTTCAATTTTGTTTACCCCTG
This sequence comes from Solanum lycopersicum, assembly GCF_036512215.1. Classification (NCBI taxonomy): domain Eukaryota; kingdom Viridiplantae; phylum Streptophyta; class Magnoliopsida; order Solanales; family Solanaceae; genus Solanum; species Solanum lycopersicum. Next base: position 48,899,340 of record NC_090801.1, on the reverse strand, counting down.
TTGCCTAATAAGCAAAATGACATAAATAATTTCTTAACTATAGGAGTATGTTTAAAACGTCCTTTAATTGTACAATTAATGAATTTAGTTCTTTAACTATTCAAAAATTTGTCAGTTTTGATCCTTAATTATACACTTGCCGATTTTAGTCCATTAACTATAAACTTATCGATTTTAGTCCTTTAAATATTTAGAAACTTATCAAGCTTGGTCTTTGTCCATTTTTAATACAAATAATTTAGGTTTATACCAACGAGTCCATGCCTTGATAAATTAAATCCTTTAGATACTTTTCATGTTGTTTCTCTCTATGTTACTTTTTCTTCAAATTAACCTTATGCAAACAAACCTTAACCTCAACGATTTAAAATAAAATTCGCGAGGAAAAAAATTTTAAGTCACAATTTTGTTCCATAGAGGATAAAATAAAGCATATTATTGTTATTAATGACTCGAATACGCCAAATTTTATTATAAAAAGAAAAAAAATTACTACCCATTAAATCCAAGTTTATACTCCAACGACTTCATTGAACTGACTTTGTTTAACTTTTCAGAAATTGAAATTTATAAAATAGTAGATTTGCAATTCTTCTAAATTTTTTTAAAAAAAATAGATCAATTTTATTATTCTATTCATTTTATTTTACGTAAAAAAAATTGAGTAAATAAAATAAAATTCACACTGATTAGCATATTCAAGTGCTTAATTTTATCCTCCCTTGAACAAAATTAGGACTAATATCTTCTTTTCTCATTAATTTTATTTTAAATCGTGGATGTTATTGTTCTTTTCGTAAGAATAGTTTGAAGAAAAAAAGACATGATAGAGAAACAAATTTAAAAATGGATTAAAAATTTAATTTCACAAAGATTTTGGTTAGTATAAATCTAAGCTATTTCTATTTTTAAAATGGACAAAAACCAAACCTAATATTTTGATTACTTAAAGGACTAAAATCGACATATTAAAACTGGCAAGTGTATAATTAAGGGACTAATGCCGATAACTTTTTATTTAGTTAAAGAACTATGCTAAATGTATAGTTAAAAGGACTAGTTTAGAACTACTCCCACGAACAATTTATGTCATTTTCTCTAATAAGCTAGCTCAATTTCTCACTACCAGTCTATCACCACAAACTTCAGAGTTCTTTACACAGAGTCACATTCAACTTAAACCATAATCAAATTTGGATATATAGAGTAGTTATTGAGAGACACTAGGAATGGTTAGCCAAAACACACCCCATATGATGCTACTTATTAGCTGGCATAATGGATTTGTTTCAAAATATTTAAAGTTCTACAAAAACAAAGAATCACTTTGTTACCCCCTTCCCCCCCCCCCCCCCCCCCCACACACACACACACACAACAAATATATCCTTGCTATTCTAATTAGTGGAGTTTTTATTGAGAAATGCTTTTATAATTAAGACATGTCTTTCTCAAGGAATTTGCAAAACCTTGAAAGACATTATATGAGGAAATTAGACCTTATTTCTATTGTGGGACATGTACAACCAGTTTTTCTATGCAGGATCCATCTCAATTCCCAACCACCTTGTTGACATGAGATTTTCTCTAATAAAAAAAAGAGGATGAGTTATGGTGAACATTGAACAATCCATTGTTGCACAGAAAGGTCATACCAAACATAAATGAAGAATCAGAAGCACCTGCAGAAATTACACTGGCTTATGTCGAGGCCAATGTTAAATTTCTTTCGTATGACTTCACAAAGTATTATTGGACCAAAAATTCCAATCTACAAACAATCATTCGTAGCTAAACCCTCTGAAATGAAATGGTCGAAGTTATGACATGAAAGCACAAGTGGTAAAAAACAAGAAAAAGAAATCTATAGCCAATCCATTGCACTGTGATTCCTTACCAAGAATACAAAAGTAAATGAATATGTTGACTAGCAAAGCTAGCAACTTCAACAAATATGGCAACTAATCCAGCATCTTAAACTTATAAATCAACGCCTTGACTGGTGCAGGCGAGGCCTGTTACAGAACATGCGACCATTGGCCTTCACAAGTGCAGCTATGGCCAAACTTATGCTTGCCCAAATCAGTGAAAATAATAAGTTCCAAACATCATTCCGAACTGTAGATGGAAGAAAACAAGAACCTCGTATAAGGTTTATGAGTATCAAGAGATGTAAACATTGGCACAAATGTTGTTATCCAAGTCAAATTATATTGGCAACGATCCTTTACTACCAGACAGAGTTTTTCCCTCCACCAGAATTCCACGCACACACACAGAGAAAAGAAGAAAGAGGATCAAGAAAATGCAACATAAAGGGCATAAAACATCCCTTCATCTTAAAATACATAGTTTATTACCCATCTCATATACATACTGCAAATACACTCCTTTGGGAGTTCCATTGTAATCTTTTACCCTAATTTCATATCTTTGAAGTCATGATTGATAACAGGCATGATTATAGAACATGAGTACATGATCAAGGTATTACTAACACATGGATCATTTTACTCTAGAAAGTCATGAGGCCATATAAACCCTTTCAACCCCCACCCCACCAAAATAGAAAAAAGAAAAACTAGAAGCAACTAAACTGGTTTGATTATTGAGATTGAAATTCAAAAATAATGATCATACAGTAGAACCATAGGAAAATTTCCATGTATGGAAGCTCACCTCTCCCCAGTGACAAGGTAGCAAAAAATAAGCCAGTCAAAATCAGTCCCAAGGCAAGAGGAAATGACTGCACATAGAAAAGTTTATAATTAGGTGAGATGATATGACTGACAACGTCAACGTCTGCTTAAAAATATCAGCACATATTTGGACCCGATGATTATTACGAGCAAACAAAAGGGAAATATAACAACACAGATATATAACCTTCTCAAAAAAAGCTTGAACACATTTTCCAGTCAAGTTTGGGCACATTGTGACAATCAAATGGCTGTCAAGTAGATTAAAAGAAAAAAAAGGCCAGCCCGGTTCATGAAGCATGGATTCAGGCAGGGTCCAAGAAAGGGCTGCAACCCTAGTGTTCTGGCTTTGGGTACCATAATCACTTATCATGAAGCTGTAAATGATCACTCTTTTCTGTCCTTTGAACTCAGATTGTGAGTAAAAGAGAGGGACAGGTATTCTTATATACAACTCTCCTAAAATACTGCGATTTTCTGGCTGGCAATTCTCCTTTCAGATGCATGCCTATCTTTTGTCTTGACGTGTTGGGATCATAAATAGCTTCCCCGAGAAATTTGAGACTAATGCTATTCTTACAGTTGAGGGAGCTCAGTGACGACATAGCTTCACCTACTTTATTTCACAATTCCAGCAAATGATAAATATGGAATATGACTGAGGTGAATTGCCTGTTAAATAATAATGGATTATAATATAAACGCCCAACTCCTACAAAATACAACTCTTTAGATCATTTCTTTGCATGTACCTGCAGTAGCATTCAAGTAAAGTCCTTTGATTTCACCTGTATCATTTTATACTTCGAAAACTGTTTCTCTAGCAAATTAGTTAACAATCTCCCCAATACATAAATGGCTGTGAGCTCACAATCTCGTCAACTTTGTTAGTGAAACATCCAAATTAATAGCTCCGGAGAAACTTTAACCAAATAACCCAATTTTAGTTATAATAGTCTATTTAAGATCATGGCATTTACTTGCACCATATAGTAACTTGTAGAGGTATTTGCAAGAGCATAAGTGTGATAGATCAACCTTCAGAAGAGAGTTTCACCAACTAATCTCATATCCGCACAAAATCTCTACTAACTAGGCAACAGGATACTATCTACACTGTTTTTACTATTCTCCTAATTTTGAGATGTGTCTTGTATTATCTTTGCTTATCCCCTAGTTCTACCTCATGCACATGAAATATAAAATTCACTACAAACTACTTTAACCCTGTAGGTTACCAATGAATGCAACATTTTGTTATACACATACTCAGTAGAATCAAACAAATAAGAACAATATAAACTTGATATAGCAAGAATAAGTAATAGCACTCACAGCTATAGCTTCAATGCCTCCTTTCTGCGATGTCGCCGTCATATCTCGGGAGACAGACATAATGTAATGTCCTTGCATTAGATCGATTGCATCCTTCAGAAAGTGTAAGAAGAAGATAGAATTTAAGTGTTTAAGTAGACATGAGAGAAGTATAAACAGATTGTAAATTCTTAATCCTATCATCTCCCTAGCAATTAAGAAGAAAGTCATCCATCAAATATCAATAAATCATAATGAAGACAAGCAAAAGACTAATCAATGCATGACTGCAATTACTACATCCCACATACACCCAGATACATGATTTCAGTATCATTCAAAGAAAACTTTTCCAAATTTTCATATGAACACATGGTACATGTAGGTAAAATGGATGCAAACTTAGTAACATGAAGTAACTAATTGCTGGTATGAGTAGCAATACCTGTTTAGTGCCATCAACAAAGTTGTTCAAGTAGTATCGCATTAGGGCATTGCGACCATCATTGACTATTCCTTGGACTGTTCTCTTACCAAATCTGCATCAATAGCCATTTTAAATTGCAATCATAGGTGAACAAAATACTTAGGTTCAGAATAGTAGATTTTCAAGATTATTGACGAAAGTACATGCACATACAAGTGCTAAATCCATGATTTAATTCTAAATACAGAATGAAAGACATCTTCAACTTTCCAGCTAAGACTTCTAAATCTTCAAAAGATTGTAGTCTTTTTATTATATTACTGGTTTGCAAAAGCAAATCTAGTTGGGTGCAGATACTGTTAAAACAACTCCAAATTGGCATGTGACTGACAGTTCACCAGGAAAGGTTTATGCATGCATATCAGCAAATATAAGAATCTGACTGGTGAATGTAAGGTTCAATTGCATTTGCACAACTAAATATGCCTATAATATGAAATACTGGCATAAAAATTGCTGCCTGTGTTTCATCCCTCTTAAAAATAACATCTACATATTTCAGCTGAACAAGAAGAGACATCTTTACCATGATCAAAGAGAAATATACCTGACAAAATCTCCCTTTAGGGCTGGAGTACCAGAATACTGTATGCTTATATCATCTCCATGGTTGGCCCACACTGCACTTATTCATATAAAGTTAAAAAGAAGATAGAACAAAAACCTGTAAAAGCAAGAATAGAACTAGGTGCTTCCATGAAAACCATTAAAGTTTTAAAAAAATCATCGGCCACAAATTCTAATATACTCTCGAGAGAAAACATTAATACAGATAATCAAAAATTACTCACATATTTTGAAGCTCTCATCAAGGTTGGAGTGTGTGCTTATAGTTTCTTCAGCATCAAAAATACCAAGTCTTCTGAGTTGGAATTCCAACATTCTGCGACCAAGCATGCTCTGCAAATGAATATCATTTATTAGAACATTACTTGAAGTAGGAGAGAAGAAATGCAGATCACGGCAGTAGCCTATATGGTCAGCTTAATTGGTATGGGCTCCTCGTGCATCTTTTCTTGACTCAAGTCTCAGCTACAAAATATTGGTCCTCCTTGCCCCCACCCTCTCCCTCTGTCACCACCAGCGGGAAGTCCTGAACACACACAAAAGAAGGAGATCCCCTCTATTCAAAAGATCCCATACCTAAAACAAGCTAACTAAATTTATCACTAGCCAATATGTCCTCATAATCGCGCCATAAAGCTAGCACACACAAGCATCTATATTACATCTCCTGTACAGTGATTGCTTTGGCCTCAAACCACCTACATTTCCTCTCTGTCCAGAAGACCCAACATACACAAGCTGGAGCAGTTTACCAGATTTCCTTATTACTTTGTTTCCATTGACACCCAAACCAAGTAGTAGGTGGGGGGGTGGGGGTGGGGTGGGGGGGGGCTTGTTTCGAACAGTCCCTCAGTTCACCTCATGAACTAGTTTTGGGATTGAGTTAGGCCCAAAGTCTCTCAACAAGGAGCATAACTATGTGTGTTAAGTGTGAATAAGATAACATGCAAATATTAAGCAGTATCCTTTCACAGTGGCAAAGTTAAAGCATGTTAAATAGAGAACAAGCACTGCAAATGGGACTCGACATTATCCTCCCTGAACCAGTAAATCTAAGCGCTTTTTACATCCATATCCCTATAAAAAATCAAGTAATATTTTTATAGGTAGGAGATACCTGGGTGACATTTGTTCGGTCTAAGCAATCAATGCAGTTGGTCCTCACAACTCCAAGTTGCACCTCAACTTTTTCATCTTTCTCATTCAACAAAAAGTACCTAATATGGAAACAAGAAATCAAATTTAAGAATGACAGATGGGAAAAACAAGAAAGTATGTTGCTTGCAGAACGACAGAGAATGCATTTCTACCTCTCCATGCATAATGAAACACAAAACCGTACAAAATAACTTTTTGATGCAGAGCAATACAGAGTCTATTTTAAAGACAGTAATGCCGTTGCTTGTTACTTGCTCCACCTAGTATCAACAAAGTCCACCTTTTTTTTCTGTTACCTTTTCAGTATGCTCTCTCTCTCTCTCTCTCTCACTTGGTTTTATTTTCACATAATTCTCAAATCTAAAGTAAAAGAAAGTATGTGTGCCCTTGCTGCTATTATTCTTTCCTTGCCCGCAATGCAGGTAGTCTTGGCATAAGCTTCTTGCATCTTAGATGCATAATATAAGATAAGCATCTTGCTTCACCTGCCCTCTGACTTCTGAAAGTGAAATATTTCTTTGTCTACTCCCTATTAATTAGAGAGAACAATTTTTTGAGAAGGAAAATTAAAACTGGACTTATTGACTAGTTATTGAGCATAAACCTGTCATTCAGTTCATGTATGGAAGAAGGGGAATAAAATGTGCAAACAGGTACCCAGAAACCTCCAACTCCCAAAAAGAAAAAAAGATGTAACCAACTAAAGCTCTCAACTATAAACCCGTGATATCCTGCATCCTTTAGACTGTCCTGCCCCTCAACATGCAGGCCAGAATAGGTGCCTGCATCCCATTTCGACCACCATCCCTATTCAGCTAGATAAGATTGGGATGATCCAGACTAGGAGCATGGCTTATGTGATCCCAAAGTACATGCCACAGTTGGGTGGCCAATAATGAGCTAGGATGCAAGATACCATACATGAAAGCAAAGAGGATAATATTACACAATATATACATGAAAAGTGAACTCAAAAGAATCTATACATGAACTGTAAACTCAAAGGAGATTATACCTATTCTTTATGAAGAAATCCTCAATTTGATCATAAAGGATAGAAAGCCGCTCAAAATGAACATGCCCGCATATATGGTGAAAATCAAAGTGCAAGTATCTGCAGAACTCGTTCAATATTAGACTGATACGCAGAAACTTAGTGCTATGATTAGATCACCAGAAGAAAAACCCTACCTTACATCATCACCATCAACATGTTGCATTGCATTGGCAAACTTTTCATTCAAACGCCCTTCTCCTCCATGCTGAAAGGTTTCGGAAAAGAAATGAAAAATTGATAAAATTGCATGACGCATCACCATGAAAATATTTATAGCCACGTTTTTACATACGCGGCAATCAAACCACTTTCTATGTATCAGAGGACATTTTTTTCCTTGATAAGGTAAAGGTATTAAAGGACATCTTCTAGAGCAGCATTTTTGTTAAAAGATAGACTAGTCTGGAAAAAATAGAATAATTATTCAAAGATTGTACCTTGTTGACGAGATCAACTGCTAGAACATTTCCGTATTTCTTTCTGAGGTCCAAAAAGTGTCTCTCAGCTACTCTAGGCTGCGGATACGTCACAAAATGAGGAATTATAAGAGAAGCCATATGAAAAATGTGAAGAGAATGAAGACACTGTAAAGCAGAAAATGCTACTCAACTGCTTCTTCAAGTCTCACAATCTCAAACTTAGGTTTATATGTCAAATCAACAATCTGATCCCACAGTAGTGGGATTGACCCTCTGACCTACAAAAGAAAAACTAAGAAGTTATACAAAACAGCATGATATCTCGAAAATATATACAAGCATGTGCATGTAATGAAACAAACCAATATATCTGGCCAAAAGGAACGCAGGTAGACATTTAAGATTGAAAATTTCCCTACTTTATCATTTCATTGAAAACCCAAAAAAGTTATTTGCATTATTTGACATAGATGATACAGTCTAATTTCGACCATCACATATTTATTATGTTAAAACTCGTAAAGAATCTGTAATACTTCCTGTTCAAGTAATACGAGTATTGGAACCAGTCGAATCAGATATGATGATATGTCAAGACTGAGAAATTCATCCTTGCCCTGATAGAACATCTAAATTTAGTAGATTTCTATCGCAAATACAATTCCAAAGGATGGGTAAGCCAAATATGTCGAGCAAATGTGACAACGTAGAAATACAACACCAAGTTTCTATGACATCTTTTCCGACTTCTATTGTTTGTTAAATGCTACTTATCACCAGATTCAGAGCTTCAGTCAGTTCTGTTCTTATCAGAGGGTAAGCTATAATCCTGTGGCCAGCAGGAAGGAACTAATAGTAATCCTGGTGAAGACTGGAGAAGTTAAGTGATTTATCTTAATTAAGTTCTATTGCCGTTGGCAAATCCAAACAGTATTGTTGATCTCAGAAGCCCATATTGAGACTTGAACCTTTTGTCATCACTAAGTTCATAATTATTATTTTGAGGTGTTTAACACAAATAATTTAATATACAGCAAGCATGACTTGTAGACAGAATGATCTTTTAACATAAAATGTTTTTTGATAATTGAACAAGTACCTAAGTATACTAGAGGTAACTTGTCTTACAACCATGATTAGTCGAAACTTTGTTTTATCAGCCAGAAAGGTACAATGAACCAAAAAAAAAAAAAAGAAGAAGGGAAAAACAGAAAGCTGAAGCTTCTCCACTCAACTCTTAGTTGCATTGTGCAGAGTGGAACAAAAGTTACTATAGTTAGTTAGTGTACCTGATTTTCCTAGGTGACCTGAAGTATCTCCTGTCGAGAATATTAAGTCATCGCTGCATTTAGCAAAAAATATTGATTGGTGTATTCGGCAATATTTGCATAAATTTTGGTGTTGTTTACCACTTGTTTTAGTGTTTTTTTGTGCATAAACCATTGAAAATGGTCAATTAGGCTTGATTATGAATTTTGGACGTTTAGGAAGCACTTTAAAAAGAAGGAGAAAGTAGGATGGCCTGGGACGAAATTTAGTTAAAACTGGAAGATCTGGACAACCTGAAGTTGACTCACAGCCAGTCGTGAGAAATGCTTAGGAAAATTTTGCAAGACTTTAGGACTTATAGTGAAGGAAGACTGCCGCAGCTCCATCCCATGAGGAATCCGGGGACTGGATGATCAATCTGGGTGGCTCTTGCCAGACTAATGTCGTGGTTCGAACTTCAATCACAATGAGGAAAAATCTAGGCAGAAACAGGTGAGCTTATTTTATTCCACACAAGATTTGTAGGCCATGTAAAAGCCCTTCTACCCTATTTTTAGCAGACATTCTGACTGGTTTACCAAAGCTTTCTTGAAGCTTGGAAGAACCCAGATTAGTTTCAATTAGTGGGCCCATCACACTATGGGATGTAAGTCTCCAATTCATCATTTCTTGGATGATGAATTTTTCCTATGAATACAAAGTTACCCTTTTCTCAAAAAAAAAAAACAGTTTTTTCTGAGCTCTTCTTATTTTCTACTGCTGAGGACGTAGTTTTGACTTGGTAGTTGGTTCACAAACACGAGTAGCTAAATTTCTTATCTAGGGTTTCAATAGAACCACTTGTTGGATGAGCTTTCTACTGGGTTTTCCATTAATCAAGCCTTTTTCAGTTTCATTTGGTCAACTATGATGTGTATGTTGTTTGATTTTGGTGAGCGCTCAATTATTGTGCCCTAAAATCTTGTCTTGATTGGGAAAAGAATCACGATTGGGTTTTTGTTGTGCAACAAGACTTCAAAGTAATTAAGGAATTAATTGTTTCGCTTCACAGGTATTAGGTATGATTTGACCTTGTTGTGATATCTTTGATGAGTTGGTTACATGAATACTTAGCTATGGAGTGTAGTTATTGGAATTTATTGGATGTACTATGAAGTGTAGCTATTGGAATTTATTGCTAATAACTGGGAGATATTAGTGATAATATAAGAACTCATGATCATTTTAGAAGAATTAGGCCAGGTTAAGAGAAACACACCAATAGTTCAATCCAACATTTGGGATATACTGATCCTATTGAATTCTCCCCTCCATCTATTTAGTTGGCTATTCTATATATTTTTTTATTGGTTAGTATAATTTCATAACATAAAAGAACCTTGTTTTCATTACTAGGAAATTGTTTGAGTTTTTGAATCTAGTAATATTAACTAGCAATAAATAGATGCAGATACCTATGAGTTCGACCCCAGACTCAAACGGCAGGTTATATTTGCAGTGATTGCTTCCTTATTTTATGACTAAATAGGGTGTGATCAATTAGTAAGTATTTTATTCAAGCATGAATAAATACTAACATTTATTTAAATTATAAACCAGAAAAAGGAAAAAGGCTATCACTCTCTAATCACGTATCAAGAAAAGCAGATTAATTCACGAAAAACAAGAATGGAAGTAGAAAGAATCACACCATCACATTGTTAAACAAGTCTACCTGAACAAATGATGCAGTACATCCATTCAGCTGAATGATTTGCTCGCTTTCCACAAAATTTGCAACAAATCCATCAGTATCGGCACCTCTTCTCCACATTCGAGTGCCTACAATGATTATGAATAATTAACATAAGCCAGAGATCAGGTTATTGCTAATTATAGTTTCCTTAGAGCTCTCTCTCCATGATTTGAAAATCTAGCGACTGTTTGAAGGATAACTAACTGAAGAAGATGAGAAAAGTAAAGGCTTACTTTCTTCATTATTGATACTGATCAACCTAATAAGCGATAATCACTTATCAGATAGAATCTAAATACAAAGTCATCTATACAGTACTAGAAATGTGTTATAAGCAATTCATCTAAGAAAATATTTCTCATTAGGCACAATAAAACCAAGTATTAATCTGAAGATTTAAGGCCTAAAAATATAAAAAGTTATATTCATAGTCCCAAAAAACATTATCTAGGATTTATTTTAAACTGACAGGTATCTGAAGTGGGTGTAAGTAATGATCATAAAAAGAAAGTTGTAATGTACATAAACCAGTAAAGGGCGAAAGTAAGTGAAGTCAAGAGCAGAAAAGACATAACATGGTAAGAATCATATGTAAGACATTGTCCATATGCCAATGACATTACATGAACATTGAACAGTCAAATAACAAAGAAGAAAGGTGCATTATGGGCCTTTCAAAGAATTACACAGTTGAATCACCATTGATATCTTACAGTAGTTAACTGTTACCATTTCAAAAAATATCATTCACCAGTTTACTTATCAAAAACAATATGTATCATTCAGCAGATACTGAGGATCGATGGTTCTTCAGAAAACAACAACTACAATTCCATTCCTTCAATCACATTGATCATTTTTGTCAAATTGCAAAGTTAAGAAGGAAATAACAAGAGAAAGCAAAGAATACCAGTTCTCCTATTACACCTCCTTGCAATCAGTGTAACATCAACAATGTCTTTCCCAATTGCTGCTTGAAAGTTGTGAAAACCTTATGAAAAGTTAAGGTATAACCTCAAAAGATAGCAAACAAAGATATCCTTAAACATGAATTGACGCCATGAAGGTTAAAAAAACCATGTATAACTGAATTGCAAGGATACTGCCTTGGACAACTGGAAGCAGGAAAGGGTCGAGCTGCCATGACAAGAAAAATAGATGAGTTACAAATCTAGAGTAGATCCAACAAAATGAATGAAACTCACAAAATATATTTACCTTGTGATCTATTAGCACTTCCATCATATAGTTGTTCCAAAGAAACCGAGGGTCTGCCTGTGCAAAAACAAATGAAAGTGAAGTTATCAAATCAATAGTTAACCAATCAACAACAGGTTCTACATCAGTTAAAAACGTAACAAGCTACCAGATATGAGTAAATGACTAGACTATGGACTTACATTTATGTAGGATCTAAAAGACTTACTTGTCTCCATAGAGGAAGCAACTTGGATTCATCACCCAAATCATGCAATCGCTGAGCACTGCAGTAGGAACCTCCATAAGTTTCATATTATTGAGAATTGCACCCTATATATTCTTACAATTAGATGAAATGTAACAGTGATAGAAATGTCATAATTCTAGTGTACTTTAAATTAAGAGCAAGTAACTTCAAGTTTAAAAACTTTTAAAACGTAAAATTCACCTCCAAGAATGATAACCTAAAATAAAATCTATAACAAAGGGGGATAGCTTGCTTAGTTTATTGTCTAATGTAGGGAGATACATTTTAGAGGGGTTCAACGTAATGAGATCAGCATAGAGGGAGATGCAAAATAAGAACCTTAAAAGATATAAAAATTTAGCATGGAAGTCTGTTATACGCTAATTAAATAACCTTCAGAAAGAACTGACTTGAATTCTGAAGGATTTTTTTTTTTTTTGCAAAGTTAACTTCTGTAGAAAAACATATATGTGTCCCTTTTATATAGCACTTTCCAGGATAACTCAAATACTATTCTTTTTTTTTAAAAAAAAAAACATAATTCTTAAAATTTTGACAGTTGGATACCCAATTCGCTCAAATGATCAAAACAACCGTATACTTCACCTAAACTAACATAATGAACACTGTAGCCTCAGAGGTACGTTCATCTTAGTTCAACATAAATTATTATGTCTCCACATTCTCAATGTTAAAGACAACCAATTCAAACATCAAACATCTAAAGCTCAGAATTTCATGGTCCATGCTTTAGTGTCAAGCAATAGCCAATTATAACACTTCCAACCAGAATGTTCCCATTTCTTGAAAATAACAAGAACAAATAGTATTTTGTAGGCACAAAAAGCTAGTTGATCAATTTCCAAGCACCTTCTAGAAAAGAAATAAAGGAAGCAAAGCTTGTTTAAGTACTGTAAATGCAAAAAGATAATTCACCTCAATGTTATATTGACATCATAAGAGAAGTACAGACCAGGAGTCTTTTCTGCTACATTTAGCAGGGCAGAAAACTCAGCTTCCATTTTTTTCTGCCAAAGGAAGAAGAAACATCATTGCACCAGAAACAGAAACAGAACCAACTAGATACGCTTCAAAATAAACAGAGATAAGAAGGTAGATATGAGAAACTACCTGTTCGACAGGAGTGTTCTTGAGAGAATGATCACAAGGGAAAACCTTCATTGATGAAACTTTAAAGATAGGGTGTCCCATGTAAGATCCAACACTTTCGCGTTCAGTTATGACCAATAAATATGATCCTGAATGCAATAAAAAGAGAACTTATGACCATTCTTTTCTGGAACTTTGATGTTTTCCTGCAACCTACGATATTCGATTTATCCATTCCTCTCAGAGTATAAGTATGATAGATAAAAAGGAAGAAGTTTTTTGATGGCATGAGAAAACTTTTTAGCGACTTTTCTAAAATAAGTCTTGTTTTCCCTTCCTAATTGTTTCAAACATATCTGTGCAAGACCAAGAGATTGGTGCAATGATTCTAACCGAATTACTTCGTAGAATGATCTGTGAAGAGAATGATCAAGAAAAGGGATACTTTCACATACAAATTATTTAATCATAATATTCTCCTATTTACTGACTTGCCTGCCAAAAGCTTTAAAATCCCAATAACTCCAAAAATTGTCCGAATTTTGGGAACACGAAGTGAACTGCAATGTGGTATCTCATCTAAAGAAGAGAAAATATACAAGGAAAGAACAAAGTTAGCTTATAGAAAAACTAAAAACCAGTAGAGCATTTGAAAACAGCAAAATAAGAAAACAACCTATTAGTTTCATCGACCCATCAACACGACTAATTTCCAAACATGAACCAGAGGATCCATCAGTAGGCTCAACAACATATTGGTCTGGAAATTCCCAAAGTCGCATCCGTTTATACAGTTTCTGTGAAGAATCTCCCTTCTCCATCATTATTGGAATTCAATCACTATAAAATTGTAAGACAAAATCAAATCACTGAACCATAATTGATACTATCAGTTTTGAGTCTCAAAATAAGAAACATAACAGCATTAAAATTCTAACAGGATGAAAACAAATTGCAATAAGGACAAGAAACCTATGAAATGCTAGCAATATATGCAGTTATACACAAGTAACAATTTTATGTGTACCAATGTCTCCATAACAAGCACTATAGCAGCCTAACAAGAATAATCCATCAAGTAACTCCCAAAAGAAACCAACGCCCGTGAACTATAAAAGTGATGGTTGCATGTTTCACTGTCTAAAAGTAATTCAGCTGGGTTTTTTTTTTCTCTTTTTGTTCATGTCACAATTTACCCAAGTTGACATCCCAAAGTTTCTTCATTTATCTATGATTTTAACTATAGAAGGGTGTTATCACCATCATATCTGTGCTTTAATATCCCTCCCATGAAGTAAAACGAAGTATTCAACAATCACATGATAATTTCTTTATTATCTTTTTTTCATAGACTAAAAACAATGTCAGGAAAGTTCTATTCATCATTAAATATATATCCGAGAATAACTAAAGCAGATCTAATAATCGAATCTTCCACAAGCTCCTGATGTTTCTTAAACAAGATATACATCAGTTAACAAAAACATCTCAAACAATGATCTAACAGTTTACTAAGACTCCTATCGCCAATTCTACCATCAAGATTTGACCTTTAAGGGAAATGAAATACAACCCATGAATTGTAGAAACAGAGTAAACAATATGCATGATAAAACCCCAAAAACAAGAAACAAATAAAGAAGTGCAAAAATTGAATACCTGAATGGAGAATCTGCGAATAACTAGAAAATGGGTGGTTCTAACAAGGGAGTAAAATCAATAGAGGCAGTGAGGGTAGGCTGAGGCCAACCCAAAATCAAGAAGGAGCAAGAGTGGCAGCAATAGTAGAAAGTAAATCGAATAAATTAGAGAGAAGAAGAAGAAAAAAGGTTTCTTTTTTCAGTTTCACTATTATTTGGGCGCAAAAACAAACTCAAAGGTAGATGGAATGAAAACAAAAAAGGGGAAGGAATGATACAACGTTCGATTCGCTACCAATTTAACGGAATACCCAACTCTTCCCTTACTTGTCGCTTCTAGTCTGACTCTATTACTCTTTCATCTAATGTTTGATATTTATGTTATAATTCAAAATTTAATGTATAAATAATATATTTTGATTGATTATGATGATACGTAATTATATAATAAAAATATGCATTTTAATTTTTAATACATTTTATTATGATGTTTAATATATGATAAAATGTGTTGTTTTTATTATTTACCTAAACTTAACATATTCATTTTTAAAAAAAGTCTTACAGACTTTACATGGCTAATAAAGTTTACTATTAGTCTTTTTTGTTAGTTTTAAAGAGATAGCTCCATAAAATCTAACACCATTTTCTTTAATTAATTTCTTCAACAAAATTTACTATTTTCTCCTATTAAAATACTATTCTATTGACGTTGTATCCATTTCTGTTTGAAGTAAGAGAAAATAATAATAATTTTTATTAGAGATTGTAAAAAAATTAGTACTCATTAGATTTCATGAAAATTTTCTTTGAAGTTAACAAAGAAAATATCAATGGTGAATTTTATTAAGCACATGAAGTCCATAATTAAATTTAATATTTTTTCTTATAAAAAGTTTGTTACGTAGGATAAACGATCAAAATGAAAACATTTTATTATATGTTTATGTTATGATTATTTCAGTCAAGTAAAATATATTAAGGACTAAAATGAACATCTTTATTATACATTAGGAACTATTTCAATTAAATGAAATAAATTAAGAATCAAAATATAATATTACTCATACATTGAGGATTATTTTGGTCATTTTCTTAATTATTAAATATTACAGAAGTAATACAATATTTAATAGTTAATTATAAGTATGAATAAAATTAATATTTTGTGTTTTATTTTTTTAGAAATATACATAACTAATAGTATGTATATATATATTTCCTGCATTTGTAACAAACGACTTCCAAGTGCTTCATTTTGCGTAAATGATTGAAATCAAAATTTGTCATTATGTTTATTTTGAGTCTTTAAAAACAGTTTATCTATCTCGATTTATAAGATAATGCTAAGATCTACATATATTTTACCTTCTTTAGGCTCTACTTCTGAAATTTCACTGTTTGTATTGTTATTGATCGCATAGAATAAAATTCATTCAGTTATGAAAATTGAGATAATAATATAGTTTATGCACTTATTTTAAGGGATAATGCACGAGTACCCCTCAACTTATGTCCGAAATCTCAGAGACACACTTATACTTTACTAAGGTCCTATTACCCCCTGAACTTATTTTATTAATAATTTTTTACCCCTTTTCGGCCCCGTGACACTATCTTGTGGATCCAACGCTGGTTGGTTTTGTTTTTCAAGATAGTGTCACGTAGGCCGAAAAGGGACAAAAAATTACTTATAAAATAAGTTCAGGGGTAATAGGACCTTAGTATAGTACAAATGTGAATCTGAAATTTCGGGCATAGATTGAAGGGGTAGTTGTGCACTTTCCCGTTATTTTAATCCAACGTGTTATACTAAACCTTAGTTCGTTGGAGGAATATATTATTCCAATAGTTATGTGATGTACATGTTCAAAAATGTACTGTCACAATGGTGCACCTCACGTTATTCTTTTCTTTATTTTTCTTCCTAATAATGAACAAAATTCAAACATCTTTCTACCATCCGTATTTTTTATCAAATCTATAATTATATTATATACTCAATTATAAATATGATATGCATTTATTGATCTGGTCTGATATTTCTGTTTTCTTTTAAACAATATGTTTGTGAGTTTGTCTTTGATTCTTTTCTTTACAACTAGAAGAAGATCATTTTCCATCATTATATTTTTGAATTTTGATGGTTTTATTGGATGATGATTAAATATCTTATGATCTGTATCCTTTAATCAAGTGATAAAGATAGTAAGAAATAGAAAAAACTAGGTAACTACCATAGTTATTTTTTTGAATAAATGAGTTTAAAACTTCGAATTAATAAATTTTAGGCTTAAGATGTGAACTTTATTAGTACATTAGAGATAAAATTTGAACGAAAAGGTATAAACTATAAAAAGTATAAATGGCATGGGATGTTGTTGGAAGGTTCTGATGCACCTTTGAGGGTTGAGATACTTCAAACTGTGGAATAGTTCTACCAAGGCACGTCATGGACAACACTTATTGAGTGGAACCATCATTGGTTCCTAAGCAAATCCTGTGTAGGTTGGCTACTAAGTGGAAGAATAACTCAAGTATACACGAGCATCAAAATTAAAGAATAGCTTAAAACAGTTTTCTGATTTCAAAACTATTTGAAAATATTTAGACAATTTTTCCTCCTTTGTATATGTATAACGAAATATACATATTTATGTTTGCTATGAAGCATAATTATGTAAATTATAGCTATATCATACGTATAAATATGATTTTTATGTTTGTTATATGTTAAAGTTGCTCTAGTAAAAACTCGTGTACCAATCTAGACTAGGTCCTTGGAAGTTGTTAAGAATTTGTAATGTTAAGTGATTTTTTCTTATTGTTGTGTTTTGTCAACCCCGATTCTAACTATATAAAGAAAATTTTTAATTAAGAATGTATGGTAAGACTTCGCCTATCTAATTAAATACAAGTAAATTTTTGTGTCATCCCGTAATTTAAATTGTAACAAAGTGTACGTGGATTCTCCAATTTGTATGTACAATACTCTATAATTAATAAAAAAAGGAATGAAATTTTCGCAAGTCATTTCAAAATAATTATTAAAAACAAAAATTTTACGATAAAAGATTTGATAATATCTATCACTTTGTGAAATAGATCCTACTAAGCCAAATCCCCAAAAAAAAAAAAAATAATAATAAAGTAATTTTTCATTATATGACTGTAATTAATTCACAATAAATTTTTACTAACCAAAAGTCACAGAAAATTAAAAGTTAACACCCCAAATAAAAAAAATCAAAAGTTTCATTTTTTTCCAACAAGAAAATTTTAATTTTTATAGTGCAAAAAACTAGTCATGTACTATGAGTGATCAAGATTTTCTACTATTTGATAATATCAATATTGGAGATTTTTAATATACATTACATGAATTAATTCTTTAAGTACGTCAATTAATGACACTTATTGAGTAATGATTTGAATTTATTCCAATAGTCCATAAAAAGTTAATAAAATCAATAGAAAATAAAAAGGATAAAACAATAAATGAAGATAAAAGAAAGTTAAGATATAAAGCATAAACAATGTGCCTATTAAATTGATTTAAATACAAGATGAAGAAAATAAGAATAATTTAATAAAAAGTTTATTAAAAACTTATTTTTTTTAACAAAAAGTAAGAAACATAATATAGTAAAAAAATATTTACACGCATGACAAACGAGTTTGTATAAACACAACTAATTTTGGTGGTTAAAAGTATCATGCTAGCAAAAAAATATGAAATAAATGAGTTTGGAGGAGGAGAGGGGATAGGACTCTAGTTAAGTTTAGGTGTATCTCTAAAATTTTGGTCATAATCTAAGAAAATACTTGTATCATATCTCAAAACTAAAGAGAAAATTACCCATTAGCTATATACCATCAACATATAATGACTATATATCTTCTTGTCCCACTACAACATTCCATGCAAATATTCGTCAATGACATCTTCATCTTTAGAAGATAATTTAGTTGTCAAAACAACAGAAATGGTATTAAGCAGATGAACAAAAAAAAAAAACTTAACGAATAAAAATGAAAAATAACATTATTTTCAAGATTAGACGCATACTCTACCATTTAGATATATGTTGTTGTACAATATCCACCTTATGCAATCTCTCGTAACGGTTCAAAAGCTCTCATTTTCAATACCATGAAACTATGAAGGTTTCAACTTCAAAAACATAGTTAATAAGTCATGGTTAGTCTCCTAGTATTGAATGAAAGAACACATCAATACCCGAAGCTTCATCCATTCTTGGAGCGATACTAGCAGCAGAATAAGTGTCTGGGGCTTGAGTAGGAGTGGCTCCAGTAAACGCTATCCCACTCAGGAAGGTTAACACTTGTCGACTTGCCGAATAACCTCACAAGTCATAGGGGGAAGGCATAAACCCTAATTTGAGTCGCCATCTCGATCGGGTTCAATACCCTTCTTGAACTCTACCTCCACACCATTTTTCAATATGAACCTGTGTAAGGGAGGGGAGGGATTGCTGGTCTCCACCTCTAGCGGGTGTTTCTTTCCATATGCCTTTGCCTCTTCCTCACCCTCACATTGTTGGTTCTGCAATTGGAGCTGGTACTCTCTCTCTGATCTGTTTCATCTGGTGTCATCCACCTAAAGGAAAAAGAATTAAAAAAGTCGAATATCAATTCGAATCAAGTTATAACATCAAAAGAAAAGAAGAGAAAAATATACTAAAGCCTAATAGCCTCACGAAGAAAAGTACAAAAGTCTAAGTATCATTCTGTAAGACTTTACTAGACCTATTTTGGTATGACGAGATCAAAACACCTAAGACTTCGATACCAGCTTTGTCATAATCCAACATGTCGTAAGAAACACCCATATTAAATTCCTTGTGAGAGAAACATTACTTACTAGCATGCAAAATGTTAAACAATAAAAAGGAAATAGTTCTGAAAAAGTTTTAAAAAGTGTCATAATAGAAAATTCATCACCACTAAACATTTGTGGAAAAAATCCTCCTAAAAATTGAAAGTCGTGTGTCAAAACATATATGTTGTCTAGAGTATGCAACCCCAAAACATTAATAGTCTAACTCCAAAAAATGGATTAGAGGGGAAAAATCCATAACGGCTTGAAAAAAAATAGCCCGCATTATTTGGATTTAAGAAGTGCAAGAATCATAATTGAGGTCACGAAGCCAGGGGCAGATTTAGGAAGGGAAGGGGGGAGGGATGTCACTTGACACTGCTTCGTCGGAAAAATGGCTAAAGTGTATATATGAAACAAAAGCAAAGACAAAAGGTCTATTTAATAAAAGTGACACTAGTCGAACAATAGAAGTCTGTTGCTTAGGTGCTTTTTTGCCTAAATTCATTAGGCAAGGTTGTGTGTTCAATCCTACATAACCACATTTTTTTTATGTTTTTTTCTTTGGCCTTCTTTGTTTAGTAATTTTTTGGTATTTTGTATAGATAAACAAAAATTTAGTACAATATTATCAACGAAATTAATTTGAATACATTTCATAAAAAAGAACTCATGAAAAAAATTATAATGTGTTTTTATTTTATTTTTTTAGAAAAAGTTATACCACTATACATTAATTGTGTTTTATTTGTGTGTATATTTTTTTTTAAAAATATGGTTTATATTATTTTATTTATTTCTTATTTTAAAGGGTGACACTGTTTACGAAAAATTATGTGTATGCCTCTGAGTACCATGATGTGTGAAGTGTGTAGACCGTAGTGTTAACTGTTAAGTACTGACATAGTGTCTAGTTATATTAAATTATTAATATTCAATATTTTTGAAGGGTATAGTAGTAACTTGATATAGTCTTAATGGATTATCAGTTTACCCAATAACCCAAAACTAAAAATCGATACCAAACCGATAACCCAATAATTTTTTTATATAAAACCACTAAAACTCTATTAACCCAATAGTAATGACCTAATAACATTTTTTTAATTCGTTTTATTGGTCAGATTGATTAATGCACACCCCTAGTTTTGAGATTTTCTTTTACATTATGTGTGTCTTACCTCACCATAGAGGGCCCACTTCAAACCTTGACGTTCCAAATCAATCCTTTCACACCAACTTATATGTCGAAAGTTCTATCGCGTTAATTCACTTTCGAAAAGATCTACGAACTCCTTAACGTCTTAGAACCAACAAAATTAAACTTTACCTAGACATTTTCTCCAATACTGTTCCCGAATTTCCCTAGACCTGCTTGTCTCACTCAGATTTCGTCCAAGCTTAATCTAACCTAATATTTTAACTCACTACACCAAAAGTTTCTCACTCATTTTCCTTCACTATCAACTCGCCAATAAAGATGAGGGAAGTCGCTATAATGACTATATTAGAATTTGAAATTTGACACATGGATATATGTGATCAACCACAAGTGATATAGCTTTTTAAAATGAGAAAAAAAAAGTTTGGGTTAGTTTGAGGGGTATCATTGAGCAAATAAAATAGCTTGAAAATAGTTTTAGATCAAATGGAGGATGCAAAATATCTTTGATGATTTTTTATATTTTTAGGATATTTTTATCTTCTTTTTTTGATTTAATGATAAGCTTATCTATATTTGAAATAAGAACGGATCCACGTGAGAATCAATGGTGATCAAAGAAAGAACGTAACTCCATTAAATCTACCACCATTCTCTCAAGTTTCTCCAACCAAATTTACTTCATAATTTAAAAATTATCCTTCAAGATTCAAAAAATTATATGCTCAAGCAAAAAAATTTAAGCGAGAGAAAAAAGTAAATTTTGTTAGAGAAAGTAGAGATGAAATAGTGTTGTATTTTATATAGTTTTTTTCTTTAGAGCTAAGCTAACAAAGGAGACAACATTAATGGTGGATTTCGTTAGCCACATAGGGTCTATAGTTAAATTTGACACTATTTTTCTGATAAATATGTTGGTTTAAGTGAAAGTACTAAAATGAACACTTTTATTATACATTAAAGATCATTTTAATCAAATGAAACATATGAAGGACTAAAATAAACATCTTTTTTTTAAAAAATATATTATGCACAATTTCAATAACGTAAAGTATATTAAGGACTAAATAAAACATTACCAATACATTAATATATATTATCAACTCTTTTTCTTTAATAATTTTCTTAAAATAGCTTGTCATACCTTTATTTTTTTTGTTAATTATAGTGTAGTACTGACTAATTGTCTATACAAATTAGAGAATCCACGTCACAGTCAATGGTGTCGTGAACACCATCCTCACATGGATCACCCTTATTTTAAATATAGAATAAGATGTATCATTAAATCAACAAAACTAGAGACAAAATATCTTTAACATATAAAGACTTACTCTAGATATTCTGCATTCCTCTGTTAGCCCAAAAGTATTTTCAAACTTTTGATTCCTTATTATCAAAACTTATGACTGATAACATGTATTCGTGTGTCAAATTATTGTAGCGACTCCCCTCTTCATCATCGGTGAGCTAATAGTGAAGGAAAATGAGTGAGAAACTTTTTGAGTAGTGAGTCAAAATTTTAGGTTAGGCTAAGCCTAAACGAAATTTAAGTGAGGCAAGGTCTAGGGAAATTCAGGAAAAGGATTTAATTCATGTTATAACGTGAGAGCCCGCTGCAGCATTATTGCTAAAGCTGAATTGGACATTTATAGTGGGGTTAGTCACACTTAATGTGAAAAAATCTCTCAAAATTAGGAATGTACAAAAATCAAACAGACCAATAAAATGAATCGAAAAAAATGTAATTGGATCAAGGTTATTGGGTTAATGAGTTTTTAATGATTTTATATTAAAAAAAAATTAGGTTATCGGTTTAGTATCGATTGGTTTATTGGATAAATCAATAACTCATTAAGACGATAGTAAGCTACTGCTCTACCTTCATAAATATTAAACATTAATAATTTAATATAGCTAGACACTATATCAATATTCTACCCTATGGTCTACACACTTCACACATCATAATCCTTCTACTTCACGTAAGAAGTTCCATATTATGTTTTTAGTAACATATTATTGTAGTCTTCGTACTACATCTACTCTTATTGAAACAATTTCCCATAATATTTCTTGTTTCACTACATCAAAGCATTTGCAGCTACTTTTCTTGTCTCACTGTATTGTGCTAAATTGTTAAAGAAGTGAGAAATTATATTTTTATTTTATGAGCATTTTCTTGATGGGTAAACTGAAAATTGAATCGTTAATGACCAAAAACCGATAAATTGAAAACCAATAACGAATATCTTATTGGTTTAACGTATTTACAAATCAAAAATCTATAAATCGAACTGATAATACATAAAAGTGTACTAAACCGACCAATGCACACCCTTACCCAAAACTGCTCATTGTTTAGAAATTACGTTTTGGGGAAGAGCAGAAGTGACTTTGGCAAATTTCTTTTATTTTCCATCGTAATCATCCGTTAAGGTCAGAAAATTACTCCCTTAACTTAGTAATTCGATTCTAGAGCCTTAGAATAAGTGGTTGTGATCTTAAGAACCGGGGGTGGGGGTGGGGTGAGGGTGGGGGGGTCATTTAATTTAAAAGTGGGAAACCCTTATTTGGGTGGGATAATCATAGAATGGTCCGGGTTGGGATTTTGATAATTAAGGTGTTTCTAGGTTATTTGGATATGATAATGTGTTATATATATAATTTGATATCAAAAACTAGTTAGGCATCATAACAAGGGGAAAGTTCAGATTCAATGGAGCCATTTTGGGCATGATTCGAGGAAGGTGATGATTGTTTATTTTTAGTTTATGTTGTATGTGCATGTTTACTACTTTGTCAGTATTATCTATATAATGTATGACAAGTGTAATTTTTATTCATTGTAACGTTTGATTGTTAGTTGGCGCAGGTACCATACATGGTACATACTAATAGTTGATTTGAGTAACACGTTTGATTCATGAAATCTTTTGGTTGGCTCAGGTACCACAACTTATATTTTTTATTAGCTAGGGTACGAGATATTTATATGACTGATTTGGGTACCACGCTGGTAAAAATTACTAACAGTTTACAGGGGTACCACACCTGTACCATTTGTGTATGTAGGCTCCATGAGTGAACAGAATTGGCTTGTTGTAATATTGTTGATCATGTTATTACGTATGTTATCTTATTCTACCAAGTTGAGGTCACTTGTTCATATTTAGTATAACTAGAGTTTGTCAATGATATTACCAGTACAATGTGAATTTTGCATGCTAGTAAATAATGTTTTTCCTACCAGGGATTTAGTATGGGTTGCTTTTACAACAAATTGGATTATGACAAAATTGGTATCAGAGCCCTAAATTTTTTGATCTCACCATACCAAAATAGGTTTAGTAAAGTATTACAGAATGGTACTTATAGACTTTTGTACTTCTTATCATAAGGCTATTAGACTTGAGGATATTTTTCTCTTCTTTTCTTTCTTAATGTTATAACTTGATATTAATTGCTCCAAATTGATATTTAACTTTTTCAATTCTTTATTCCTTATATGGATGAAACCTGATGAAACAGAGTGAGAGTACCAGCTCAAATAATAAAAGCGTTAGTAAGGGGCAAGACCAGATGGAGAGCAACACCTGCAGTTGGTGGAGCTTGGGCAATAGCTGGGACAAGAATAGCTGGGACAAGATCAGTGACCCCTCCCTTACGCAAGTTCATGTGGAGAAGGTATAGTTTAAGAATGGTGTTGAACCCGAGATGGCAACACATGACCTTTCTCCTATGAATTTTGAGGTCATTTGGCATGTGTTAGGCTTCCTGAGTGGGATACTCAGGCTCCATGCACTCATTGCTCTGCTAGCACCGTTTCCAAAATGGATGAAGCTCTTCCATTTCATACTAGGCCCTGCTATGACCAATACTAAGCATGAGATGTTAACTATGTTTTGAAGTTGAAGCATTTATAGTTTCATGATACTGTAATGAGGATGCTTTTGAATTTTTGAATCGCTACGAGACATTGAGTAATATTGTACAACAACATATATCTAAGTGTTAGAGTAGGTAATATTGTACAACAACATATATCTAAGTGTTAGAGTAGGCGTCTAACCTTGAATTTTATTAAGATTTTTTTCCATCTACTTAATACCATTTTAATTGTTTTAACAACTAAATATGGAGATGTCATTGACAGAATATTTGCATGAAATATTGCAGCGACATAGCAAGATAGCGTGGTTACGAATGCCAAGTACATTGAATATTGATGGTATATAGCTAATGGCTGATTTTCTCTTTAGTTTTGGGATATAAGATATCTCCAAGAATATGACCGAAATTTTAGAGATACACCTAAACTTAACTGCTCCCCCAAACTCATTTTTTCATATTTTTGTATAGACATGGTACATTCAACCACTAAAGTTAATTGTGTTTGTACATGCCTGTCTGCCACGTGTAAATATTTTTCTTAAGTTCTTTTTTTTTAAAAAAAAATTGTTATTTTACTTTATCTTGTATTTAAACTAATTTAATACACATTATTTTCGTATTGTATCTTAACTTTCTTTTACTGTTTTTTCCCTGATTTTATTAACACTTTTTATGGACTATTGGAATGAATTCACATCACTACTCAATAAGGGTCGTTAATTGTTGTACTTAAGGAATTAATTCATGTAATTTATATTTATTTTAAATATTAAAAATCTCCAATTTTGATATTTCTGATTATCAAATAATAGAAAACCTCGATCAATTATAGCACATGTTAGATTTTTGCACTACAAATTAAAAATGGAATTATTCTTGTTGGAAAAAATAGAACATTTAATTTTTTTTATTTGGGATGTTCAGTTTTAATTTTCTGTGACTTTTGGTTAGAGAAAGTCTTGTGAATTAATTGCAGTCATATAATGAAAAATTATTTCATTGATTTTTTTTGTTTTTCCAGGGAATTGGCTTATTAGAATTTATTTCACAAGGTGGTGGATATTATCAAATCTTTAATCCTAAATTTTTTATTTCTAATAAATTATTTTTGAAACAACTTGCCAACATTTAATTTTTTTTGTTAATTATATAGTATTTTACCTACGAATTGTCTATACAAATTAGAGAATTCAAGTAAACTTGTCAAAATTTAAATTATGTGGATTCTCCTATTTGTGTAGACAATTCGTATGTAAAATACTATATAATTAACAAAAAAGATTAAATTTTAGAAAGTTATTTCAAAATAATTATTAGAAATAAAAAATTTAAAATTAAAGAATCGATAATATCCTCTATCTTGTGAAATAGATCCTACTGAGCCAAATCCCTGGAAAAACAAAAAAATCAATGAAGTAATTTTACATTATATGACTGCAATTAATTCACAAGACTTTCTCTAACCAAAAGTCATAGAAAATTAAAACTGAACATCCCAAATAAAAAAATCAAATGTTCTATTTTTTCCAACAATAAAAATTCCATTTTAGATTTGTAGTGCAAAAATCTAACATGTGCTATGATTGATCGAGGTTTTCTATTATTTGATAATCAGAAATATCAAATTGGAGATTTTTAATATTTAAAATAAATACAAATTACATGAATTAATTTCTCAAGTACATCAATTAACGACACTTATTGAGTAGTGATCTGAATTCATTCCAATAGTCCATAGAAAAACTAATAAAATCAATAGAAAATTAAAAGGGAAAAAATAATAAATGAAGGTAAAAGAAAGTTAATATACAAGGCGAAAACATGTGTATTAAATTTATTTAAATACAAAAGGAAAAATACTCAAGTACCCCCTCAACCTATGTCTGAAATCCCAGAGACACACTTATACTATACTAAGGTCCTATTACCCCCCTGAACTTATTTTATATGTAATTTTCTACCCCTTTTTAGCCTACGTGGCACTAGTTCGAAAAAAAAAAAGTCAACCATCATTGGGCCCACAAGATAGTGCCACGTAAGCTAAAAAGGAGTAAAAAATTATTAATGAAATAAGTTCAGAGGGGTAATAGGAACTTAGTATAGTATAAGTGTGTCTCTGAGATTTCGGACATAGGTTGAGGGGGTACTTGGGCATTATCCCAATACAAAATAAAGAAAGTAATAATATTTTTTTAAAAAAAATTTTAGCAAGAAAATAATAATATTAAAATATTTATACACGTTACAGACGAGTATGTAAAGACACAATAAACTTTGGTGGTTGAAGGTACCAAGTCTGTTAATGCCAAATGACCTCAAAATTCATAGGGGGAGGCCTACGCCCTAACTTATGTCGTCATCTCGGGTTTAATACCCTTCTTAAATTCTACCTCCACATAAGTAATAAAGAATTAAAATAGTCAAATATCAATTGAAATTAAGTTATAACTATTTTAATCAAAAAATATTATTATTTAGACTAGACAGATTTTAAGAGTTATCACTTAATTTTTAAGAAAAATCAAGAAAATTATTTTTCAAAAGATGAAAACAAAAATCTAATGAAAATGTAAAAAAGGGATTCGTGGTTCATAATTAATGTTCTAGAAAGGTTTTTAAAGCAACTAGAACATTTGCTAACACATGGTTATCCAACAATTAATCATTTAGCTAATATTTTAAAACTAGGCGTTTTTGACTAAATGAAAGTAAAATATTTACTTGTTTTTAAAATTTTAATTTAAAATGATTTATCTTTTGGAGAGTTGAATTTTTGGAACCCTAAAATTAGGTACACACATAAAACACATAATAACAAATAGATGAGATAGAGAAAGAAGACGGGCCGAAGTCTAGATCTGTTCGCCTGGACTGGTACTTGGGCCTATAGTCGTTTTGGGCCTTTGGCCCAATTCTTGTCACATTTTGTATCTGTTCTAAACTAACAACATAGATCAATTAAATAAAGGCAAAATGACAAAAATTCATCCCTTAAGTTCACTTATTACCCTTATCCCTTATTAGTTTTAAAAATATTAAATCCCTCATTTTTAAGTCAAATGGGGGGGGGGGGGGGGGGGGGGGGGGATAAAAAAATGTGACAAAAAATGAGGCGGATATAAAAATGTAAAAATGAGGGGATACAAAAATGTGACAAAAAATGAGGCGGATACAAAAATGTGACAAAAAATATATATAACATATCCGCTACCTTTTTATTGTATTAGCCCTATTGTGTATTTGTATATATTTTTTAGGGATTCTGGTCATTAGAAATTTGTAAGGGACAAATGGTCATTTAACCCTAAAAGTATGTTATTTATGTCATTTGCCCTAAAATAAAAGGTCTTAGTGTCACGGACTTAGAGTATTTGCTAAGACTCCGTGTGACACTCGACAACTTACTCACGAATCTTTCACGATCTTGTAAGCTCAAGTAAGCCTCTAAGACTTAGATCGCTAAGAGAATGTAAAGAAAGACTTAGAAAGAACTTTGGAAGAGGGCTTATATTAATCTTGGAAGATTGCTTACAAGTTTGCTTGGTTGGATTCTTGGATGAGTCAAATGAGAGACCCTTCTATATATACTACCTCCTAAGGGCCTAAGTGCAAATAAAAGTTTCTCTACAAGTCCTTCTAATAATTACACTTTAGTCCATATTCTAGAGAATTACATTTTCTAGAATATGTTAAACTCTTCCAAAAGAATCTAAAGTATTCTAGAGAATTCTAAGGAATTCTCTAATCTTCTCCAGAAATCTAGAAGGGTCTAGAGTTCTCTGCAAACCTCTTCACAACTCGAGATCCTTCTGCCCCATTCGGACGCCAAATCAGGCTAGAATTGTGGCGGGACCTCACGCTCTCCCACACCTATTGATGCGACGATCGCATCGCATCGCTGCTGCATCGGTATCCGAGTTTTGTCATGCGATCATCAATCCACGCACTCGATCAATCCCTTTGAGCAGCTCCCTCAGCTGTTGTCCGATCTCTCTCGGCCTGATCTTTGAAATTTCCTCCTTCCTAGGAGGCAAGTGCCTCGGCCACTTCTCTTTCATCACGACATTGTTCCCTCTTGGTACTTCTTCGTGCACGGTGGCAAGGACTTCTCAGCACCATTGTCTTCTCCCGAACTTGCAATGGTAGTTACAGATGTCATCCTCTTTCTCTTGTCGACCCTCTCGAGCTGCATGGCTGTCAGTAGGACCTGTTCCTCCGTCTTCGATGCCTTAACCATGGAAATCATACATGTTCCTCCTCTCTCCAAGACCATAAGTTGTTGGAGGTAAGGATCGATCACCACGTGACACGCCTGGAAGAACTCCTGCCCAAGAATTACATCAAAGAGATCTAAAGGAGCGAGTGAAGTTGGTTTTACCTTGCCACTCACCTAGAGTGATGCTTACTCCATGCGCGACTCCATTCACGAGAGTCGATGGTGCGTTGACCGTCCTAAATTGGGCGTTATTTGGACTGTAACGCAACCCCAACCTTGTCGCTGCCGTCTTGGTCATGATAGTGACCTCTGCACCTGTGTTGACCATAGCATGAGCGGGTCTTCCATTGATCATGATGTAGACATATTGCGGCCGCATATTCTTGGCTTCTCTGGTTGCTTGATGATAGCTCTGCATATTCATATCAAGCCCAACTACGTTGTCTCCGCACCTTGTTCTTGCTCATGTGCTTCCTTCTCTTTCTGCTCTCGCTGGATAGCACTAAAGCTCTTCAGCTTGGGGCACCTTGCATAGCCATGCAGTCCACCGCATATGTAACAACCATCTCCCTTGGCAACCTGTGTCTTCCTCACCGTGTTGCCATGTTCTCCAAACTTCTTGCCGTTGGACCTATAGGTGTCATGCCTCTGAGGCCGTTGCTCCTTGCATTGCCTCTTGGGTTGTGGTCGTTGCTCCTCGCATTCGCCACGATCTCCCCTACCATTATCATGACTACCTCTTACGTCGTCCCCTCCGGCACTGTAAGGCTTCTCTTGCCTGAAGTCTGTCAAGGCTTCGGCCTGTGTGATGGCTTCATCAATCGTCCTGACCTGTCGGAGTTCCAACTCGGTCCTGGCCCAATTTTGCAGCCCATCCATGAAGTGGAACAACATATCTTCATCCGTGAGGTTGGGAATCTGAAGCGTAAGGGTGGTGAACTCCTGCACATATGCGTGTATGCCCCCCATTTGCTTTAACTCCCTAAACTTGCGTTTTGCCTCATAGATGACGTTGTTGGGGAAGAACGCCCTCTTGAACTCTTCGCGGAATTGCTCCCACGTGTTGATGGTGCACGTCCCCTTCCTGATGTCGGACTCTTTATGCCTCCACCATAACATAGCCATCTCCGAAAGATACAACACAGCTGTGTTGATCTTGTTCTCGTCACTTCTCACCCGACTACACTTGTAGTAGTTCTCCAAGTGCCGTAAGAAGTTCTCCACCTCTTGCGCGTCGCAGACGCCCTTGAACATAGGTGGCTTGGGAGCCTAGACCCTAGCCTCCCTATCACGGTCAGGTGATGCAGATCCTCCAACCTCCACGCCTTCCTTGAGTGCTTTCACTTTGACCCTCAGTGTCTCGATCGTGCCAAGTGCTTCCGTCAGCTGTCGCTCCAACAAAGTGATGGTCTCCTTCGTGTTAAGCACTTCCATAAGCCGACACTTCAAGGAAGTGATGGCCTCCTTCATCTCGAACTCGGCCTGCTGGCGTCCCTCAAACTCCTTTCGGATGTTCTCATTCTCCTCAAGGGTGAAGTCCTCAAGGGTCTTGAACTTGTTGTCAGTCACGTTCATGCGCCAGCTTAAGATCTCGACGGCTTGTCTTGCCACTTCTACCCTTGCGACCCATTCTTCTCCGACAGTGACGTCTATGGCATCTTCGCCTATTTCTTCGTCACTTGCATCGACAGTCGAGGTGTGAGCTCGGGCAGCATTTCCTTGTTACCCTTTTGATGTTTCTTCCCCTTTCGGTTCTTCTTTCCACCATCCATAAGGACGTTGGTGGTGCTAGCGCCATTTACGTCTCCTTCGTTAGTCATTCTCTTATAATCAAACCTGGCTCTGATTCCACTTTGTCACGGGCTTAGAGTATTTGCTAAGGCTCCGTGTGGCACTCGACAACTTACTCACGAATCTTTCACCATCTTGTAAGCTCAAGTAAGCCTCTAAGACTTAGATCGCTAAGAGAATGTAAAGAAAGACTTAGAAAGAACTTTGGAAAAGGACTTATATTAAGCTTGGAAGATTTGCTTACAACTTTGCTTGGTTGGATTCTTGGATGAGTTACAAATGAGAGGCCCTTCTATTTATACTACCTCCTAAGGTCCTAAGTGCAAACAAAAATTTCTCTACAAGTCCTTCTAATAATAACACTTTAGTCCATATTCTAGAGAATTCTACATTTTCTAGAATATATTAAACTCTTCCACAAGAATCTAAAGTATTTTAGAGAATTCTAAGGAATTCTATTGTCTTCTTTAGAAATCTAGAAGGGTCTAGAGTTCTCTGCAAAACCTCTTCACAACTCTAGATCCTTCTGCCCCATTCGAACGCCAAATCAGGCTAGAATTGTGGCGGAACGTCACATTACGCCCAACAACAAAATATAAAACTGAATTTTGGGGGCTTTTAGGATCATTTTCCCATTTTAGTATCCACTAGGTGCATACTAGTGTATACAGTCCCATATATTAGCTCCATTTACCTATACATTGAATTCATGGATTTATTCTTCAGTTCCACTTGATGGCAAAATCGAAATGAATGATTTTGAGCCTTTATGGCTCTCTCAATATGAAAAAGGATAGCGTCCTTAAGGACTTGGACAGATTTCACATGCATCAAACAAAGATAGACAAAAAGTACAAGTAGCCAATCGTTAATTTAATACAGGAAAATCAAATAGAACCGATTCAACACAGACTACAAGTTTTGCACATTACATCAATGAACAAGTCATTTTAAGTATGACAACATTCACAAGCCAAGAAATCAACCACATAGCTACGCACTAGTGCAAACGAGATTTCTATATTGAACTCTTAAAATGCCATCAAGAATTAACTAGAGTGGAGGAAACACAATACTAACAACGGAGACAGGGGTCAACTTGCATAATAGTCATTCCAGAATGCAAACAAACAGGCTGAAGAAATCGAACTACTAATGAAAAAAATGTTATGTCATAGAGAAACTTAATCAACCATACCCTACTGCTCTAAATATGATCTTTCGCTAAAGAAGGCAGTGAAGTCAAGTTTTTTTTTAAAAAAATACAACTAATCCAAAATAACATAGTAAACACATATACCGATAAGGACATAAGAAATCGAAGCAGATGAGTCAAACGCCTACGCTAAACTGAAGCAGTAGCATAAATCATGGACGCTAAGAAGACTGCCAAGTAACTTAAAACACTCCAAATATTAAAGCATGAACAACCTTTACACCCTTCCTAAATGTTACATCCAACACATTAACCATAATGTATTAAAGAGTAGATGATCAAATTATTCAGAATGAGCAGGAAATCTCTTTACAAAAGATGTAACAAACTAAACTAAAATGCCTGGATATAAAATCGTTCAAACCAAATCGACAAAAACAAATTGAACGTGGAGTCATAGATTCACACTATCTCTAGATTATGTCAAGCTCACATGGTCGGAAAACAAAACTACCACAGAAAGATATAAGAGATTTCAGCAAACAAAGCTATGGAACAAAGGGAGAAATAATTGAAACTAAGATTTCACAAAGACAAAATACACAATGAACAATCTGAACTTTAACCCAAATTAATTTTAGACCATCATAAGCAGAACAAAACAGAAAATCATCTATTCTCAGAACAAGAAGAAGCCAAGGAAATTAAACCATTAGTGTTTCGCTATTTCTCGCAGACAACAGCTCACCATTCTCAATTCGACATAAACAAGAGAGCGGCGAAAGAGTAAAGGAGGATGTACCTATTTTGGAGCAGCAAACTCAGGACGACGAAGAGCTTAAGAGAGCAACCCCACTTCCAACGATCTACAGAAATTAGAATGCCAAACAGGAGACCAGAAACTTTAACTTTATGATCGTTGTCGCTGTAAATCCTACCTCGCTTTTGCCTGTTGATTCTCTGTAACTCTTCCTGCGTTCTCTTTCTACTCCCTCCAACCTTTTTCTATTTTTCTAGCCCTATTTTTTCCCAAATCAAAAAAATGTAGAAAAAGATGCTATTTATGGATGAAAGATTAGACAAAAATGGAAGGGAAAACGGGATGGATTTGGAGAGATTTGAAATTCGAAATTCAAATCCTCCTATAAGTTGTCAGCCAACTCGAACATTGTACCAAACTTGTACAATTCTCAACGGAGGTGGAGGGCTAGGATCTATTTGAGCGTCCTCGAGATGACGAAAACTTGTATTGCTTTTCCTGCTAGAAGAGCTGCGCCGGTGTACTCTTGTCATGGGAATTGAAGAAGACACAACAAAAATGGCAGTGATGTTCTTCTCACGCTATTTCTGCTTTCTTTGAGAATAAAGAAGTGGAGCGGGTCGGGTCACTGGGTCGGATGGAAAATTTGAAAAAGGAATTGGAATAGGGAAAATTGTATAAAATAGCAAACTAATAACCTAAATTAAATTGAATAGCTAGGGTTTGATTTAATTGTGCTCAATAGCAAACATTGACAAAAATTTGTCAGGCGTCTCTCTCCCAGAAGTCTCGCTCGCGACTCTCCCATTCTCGCCTCTCTCGCTTTATACACAGAAGTGTATAATTTCTGTTTCTGTTTTGTATAAAGAGAGAAAATTGTATATACACATGCAAAAATGTATATCTTCGTGTTATACACTTAATTATATAATTTACAAACATTTTACTTCAAATATTGCAAAGAAAAAGGCCAAAGAATTATACAATTGTGAATTATACAATTGCAGTGAAATACAATTTTTCTAGCTTTATACAACAGAAGTGTATATATTGTGTTTCTGTTTTTGTATAAAGCGAGAAAAACATATATTTTCTTGCTATACACTTATAATTATGCAATATACATACATTTTAATTCGATTCAACTGTATGCAAAGCTAATTATACAATTGCAGCGAAATAGGCCAGCGAATTATACAATTTAGGCCAGCGAATTATACACTTTTATATGTATAGCGAATTATACAGTTTTTATGTTTGCTATGGAGCGCAATTATGCAAAGTTTGCTATATTATACAAATATGATTTTTTTGTTTGCTATATGTGAAAGTTGCCCATTGGAATAAGGTGTTGGGCCAGCTGAAGATATTGAGAATGAAATGGGCCTCTGAGAATTGAGAGGAGAAGGCCCAAAAGTGGGTTTTGAGGTTTGCTTGAAACAAAAGGGTTTAGGAAGAGCTAAATGGCTAAATTTGGAATTGAGGAAAGAGCAGAAAGATTTCGATCACAGCCATTCAAATTTAAAGATCTAACCAAATTGAATTAGTTTAGTTAAATTGGATAGAATATAAAAATAGATAAATTAATATAATCAATTTACTAACTTCTTAGTATCTTTTCTAGTTTCGCATGTTGCTATCTATTTTGTTGTCTAGCTCATTTATATTCTAACGATTATCATGAACCAACAATATTGTGTTCTTATACTTCTTTTTATCCTCCTTTCACTATTTTTATTCTTTCATTATTGATATTGTGAAGTCTCTCAAATGTTAGAGCATTCTATATTATGTAAAATCTATTGTTACGTGTTTATATAAGGGAAAATGCACAAGTACCCCCTAAACTATGACTGAAATCACAGAGACATACAAACTGGTCTTATTACCCTTCCGAATTATTATGTTTTTATAATTTTGTGCACCTTTTTGACTTATGTGGCATCCAAATATCTCCACACGCCTCGGTTGCGTGGAGTCACGTAATACAAACGGTGTATAAAATTACAAAAAAAAAACAAATAAGTTCAGGGGGTAATGACCTTAGTTTAGTTAAAGTGTCTGAAATTTCGATCATAGTTTAGGGGAGTACTTATGCATTTTTCCGTTTATAAAAAGATCAAATTTGTTTTGGTGTCTTCTTCAATTTCAAGCACTAAAACTAATCAAACGCTTTTTTAATATTATTTATCTACTTATCAAATTCATCGCAATACTATTTTAATATCATCATAATTTTAGTCATGTTTTATTATACTAACATTATATTACATAATTTTTATTGAAAATTTACATTATTTGCATTCTTACTTCATAATGTCTACACATACCATGTCTCTCAAACCACATTTGTATGATTACACCGAGTGTTATAATTATTCAATTTATATGTGTCAACTAAAAACAATAAGGTCTCTTTATAAAATTTGGCTTTAGGTCCCTAAACTTGTTGAGACAGACCCTGGCTAGATACCTACTTAATTAGAATCATAGATGTACAAGGATTTGTGTTTGTATATAGTTAGGACTACTACATGCTAAACATAGGTTATGTAGGACTCTATGTCTTGAGTACTACGTGATGTATAAATAGACCAAACATCTGTAGCTTCAATTGATCAATATAGAGAGAATTCTATTTGGCCAATACGCTTTATATTTCTCCACAAGACATATCGGGACAAAACTAGAGAAAACTACATACTGAAAATAGGATTTGACCGAAGAACTATGAAGAGAATACAATTTTTACTTCATACGAATCATCAATTGTCAAAGAAATATAACATCTGAAGGAAATGACATTGTCAGATTGAAAAAAAAATACAGGGGAAGTAGAGTTTATCTCATAACAAGATCACAAATTTGCATCTAATAGACTAGAGCATTTTGCCCTCAATGGATTTCCATTTACAACGATACCTTTCACAAAATAAACTCGCACAGACTTGAATTGATAGTGTTGCAATAAAAATAACAATATATCAGTGAAGAATGAAAAAAAATGGATGGTAGATTGTTATAAATCACGAGGAAATCAAATTATTGACATGATCATTATAGAAAGCAAAATGACATTTGGAATATTATTGCATCTGAAATACCACAGATACTATAACGAGTTTACCTTTCCTCCCCATTCAAAATCAACAAATTTGCAAATGGGATCCAATAGTGTGACCTGATCTCCTAGCTTTATCTGTCAACAAGAGTAGTTTGTTAAGTAATGATATTAAAATCTTTTTTCCTTGGCGTATAGACGAATGAGAAAATCAAGATAAAAATGATGTTTGATTGTATGATATAGGAAACAAACTATTCCAATTTACAGAAAATTTATAAAATGCTAACTCACTTAACTATTCTCTTGTTACCTTCAGTGTTTGGTTACATATTAAAGAAGTGAGGTGCCTCCCCCTTCATCTAATTTTTTAGGCATGTAGTGCTGCAGTAGTTTAGCATCGGTTTCTCCAAGATACTCTACTTAATGGATAAATGTACCAAGAAACATTAAACATCATAAAATAGTGCTTACTGCTTCCTTCTGTATGCCGAACACTGTAAGTACAAAACTGTTCCCATCAGAGTCACAGAGCATATAGTAACTGTAGAATGAGAGTACACGTTGAGAAATAAATAGTTAAGTTTAAACTAGGGCCGAACAGACATGTGACTTTCACTTATAAAGGAAATTCTAAAAATGATCAACTCGTGTGGGTTCCTCCAAGATGAAGTAACTTACAACGGAGCTTGATTATCATATTTAACTAAGCACCGTACTGTTGCTACAACCTCAATCTGTTTGTTAAGGCCATCATGTAAGAGATCCACGATTGCTCTGTTGTATAGAGGATTCACTGCCAGAAAGCACTCTATTACCTCAACTAGTAGATAAATAGGTAAATCATACACCTCATTTTTTTCAGTTCAATATCTAAGGAAGAGTATATAGCCTTACCATCAATATTAGCAAGTGATTGGATCTGGGCATGCAAGCTCGTTTCCCTTATTCTTGTCATTATGCTTACCCTGAAAAGCAGGATCACATAATTCAAATGCATCATTTACAATCTTATTCATAATGTCTTGACAGCTTCAAAAGAAGAAAACATTTAACAACTGAGAATCTTAAGGCATTATATTTTTAACACTATATTCCTGTTTCTAGAAAAAAAATCAAGAAATAAAAGAAGAAACAACTAAAATGTTACCTCAGGCACCGTTCAGTCAATACATGTCACGACCCAATTTCTCGAGCCATGAAGGCACCTACTATAACCCACCAGTAGGTAAGCCAAACCACAACCCAGAACAACACGTAATGGGTGTGAGGGTAGAAACTAAACAAGACTAAGAAAAATTACTATAACAACATAAGCAAACCAAAACATAAATACAATTAAGGATCCCTCCCAGAGCCTGGAAGTCACTAATATAGAGCTACCAACAAAACGAGTGCAAGTCCCAACAGTGGACCACCGAAACTAGACTGTCTCGAAAAGTAAAAGACAAGTCTTTATATAAACATATGGAGACTGAAATAGTACAAAATGTCGTGTGCTCACCCTTGTCTCCAGACCAGAAATGCTCCAAACTCGATCAACGCTAACTACTAGTGCTCGGACCTGCATCACGAAAATAGATGCAGAGCGTAGCATGAGTACCAAATAACAGGTACCCAGTAGGCATCATAGGCCGACTGAACTAGAAAAGTAAAGCAATATGAAAAGACGGAATCACAAAACTAGAGGTCAAGAACGGAAGGCTAAGTAACACAGTAATGCACACGAGTGTATAAAGATCTAACTAAATTCATATAAATAAGCTAACTACACCTAACTGGACCCACCATAAGCCCAGAAGGTACACTCGTGCACATGTTTAAATAAAAACCTGAACGGACCCCCATAAGCCCGACGAGTACACAAAATAACTATAACTTAAGGAGAATAGAACTCGAGGCCAAAAGAACACCGAACTAAAAAGTAGAATCTGACGGTACGAAGGTCGGGACTTGAACCTGAAGCTCACCAGAATTACACAAGTAGCCAATTGCAAAATATATGTAACTGAGGCCGGACCTCTAACCGGATGCTCTACATACTTTAGATCGGACCTCTAACCGGATGTTGTACATATGTATGTGGATGGTCGAGGCCGGATCTTAAATCCGGATACCCGACAAAGATGGCGATATAGCTGCTGAAAGAGTCTTTATCTATCCACAATCATATATACCCGTGGAACACCATCCAGACCTAGCTAATCAATGTAAGTCCTTAAAGCCGAATCAAAACTCAATTTTGAATCACGGAGCGGAATTCATTGTCACTGACGTAACTCAGGAAGCCGTAACATCAAAGAAATAAGAGTAACTATCGCTGGAGTAAGCTCATCGTCTAGCTAAATACCAAACTATCAGACTCAAGTCTGCTACATCAGTCTACAAGGATTTAAGTCGGCCGAGCGACGTCGAGGCTAAACTAAGTTCTACTGACTTTGAATCATGCATTTCTAAGGAAAACCCTAGTCAAACCTAAACTAAGGCCCAACATACTTCTGATAACCAGTATTCAAACATACAAGTAATCCATATAGCAAAGAAGGTCAATTAATAACAACAAACATGCTCACAGTTATCCGATAATTCTCAGAAAAGGTCGAAAATATGATTTTTAACACCTATGCATGATCCAATAACTACCCAACCCGAATCCCAACTAATCAACATGCATTCACATGTTCGAATTCAATCTAAGAAGAGAAACCGTAGCCTACCTGAACGAAGATCACGCGCGCTCCAAAATTCACTTTCCCGGATCTTTTACTTTCTAAAAGGCCTCGAAACGTTGATACACTATCAAAAATAGAAATAGAGTCACAACGTTATTACGGTCATTTAAACACTAAAATTGCAAGAAACGGATTGCGCGGTCAAAATGGAAAAAGTGGGATCCGCATTGAGAAATCCAGAACTAACCCCAAATAAAAGTCCTAAATAACTCTCGGAACTTGTGTACCAGAATGGAACAAAACTCAGGACTCAAGACAGTCCCAACATGAAAATGCAACAAAAAACCCAAATTCTACGCTAAAAATTAGCAGCAATGGCAGCAGCTACTTACAAGAATTTACCAAAAATGAAGGTTTAACAGCCAAAACCAATACATCATGACGATCCTCACAAAAAACCCACAATATAGGCTCTTGAATCACTAGATTCGGACCTAAAATGGCCAAGAAATCACCTTCTAAAAGTTTTCCAAAAGTTGAGCTCGAAAATGAGCTATGACAGCAGTTAAAACACAAATTTTACCTCAAATTGGGTCCCCAAATCAGATTCCAAGCTCACCAATGCGTTTCCCTCGAAAAATCTCACAACTTAGCCTTTTGAATCGCCCAATTTGGAGTTCTATAACTCAAAATATCGAAATTTTAAAGTAAGACACAAAGGCTGAAAATTGGGTTTTTATAAGGATGAAGTTGGTCGCTAATAAACCCAAAAATCTGGTCGTTAAAACCCCAATTTCTTGTCGTTAAAGGGCTGCACTAGATTTTAGCGTTGTCTAATTTCTTTAAAGTCTCCGACGGGTGATCGGAATCTGTTCGGAACCTGATAAAAATAACACAGATATGCTACCCTACCAAAGTCGATATTCCGGACTCAATGGAGCAGTCGAAATTTTCATCAGAGGTCATCTCGATAAAATGTGGGTCCCACTTCCATTGGCCATTTTAAGTCAAAAATCATAAAAGGGCTCAAAAAAATATAAAAAACCTCAAAACTCGAAAGAAGGGTCAAACTAGACCAAACTCGACATTTCGGAGCTAACCGCGCTGACGGAGTTCTCATCCGAGCGCATTTACTCAGAATGTTGACTAAAGTCAAACTTAGCCTTTAACTTAAAGTTAAAATGCCTAATCACACCAACACACACTGAAAACTTTGGGAGTCATGTTGACAATGCTACTAGCCTAAAATGACCGTTCCGGAATTGATGGAATCGTCAGAATTGGATTCTGATGTCATCTTCTTAAACTTTTGATCGAAAATGATCGTTCAAGGTTCATAAGCTCCAAAAATACTAAAGCTCACACAATAACCAAACGAATGAACAAGTGACCGATCTGTCAGTCCCAGCAAGTCATAAATGACTTGGGATCGCTATAGGAACATTCTAAACGATGCACAGAAGATAAAACACTAAAAATGAAAAGAAGGGTCATTACAATATCCACTACTAAAATGAACTTTCGTCCGCGAAAGTAAGGGTCAAGAAGTACCTGAAGGCTCAAACAAGCCGGGAAACTGCTCTCGCATATTTTGCTCGGTCTCCCAGGTAGCCTCCTCGACTGAACTATGCCTCCAACGGACCTTAACAATTGAAATGGCTCTCGAGCGCAATTTCCTCACATCTCTGGCTAGGATGGAAACTAGATCTTCTACAAATGTCAAAGGATCATCCAACTTAATTGCATAATACTGGAGCACATGGGACTCATCAGGAATATATCGGCGTAGCATCGAGACATGGAAAACTGGATGGATGGCTGAAAATGCTGGAGGTAGGGCCAACTCATAAGCAACCTCCCCAACTGTCCGAAGTATCTCAAAAGGCCTAATGTACCTGGGGCTAAGCTTACCCTGCCTCCCAAATCTCATCACACCCTTCATGGGCGACACACGAAGAAATACCCGATCACCAACAAAGAATCTCAAAGGTCGACGCCTTTGATTCGCATAGCACTAGTGCCTACTCTGAGCTATGCTGAGTCTATCCTGAATCACTCTCACCTGCTCCAAAGCCTCCTGAATCAAATCCGTACCTCGCGGCCTAGGCTCTGTAAACTTGAACCATCCCACTGGAGAGCGACAACGCCTACCATACAAGGCCTCAAACGGGGCCATCTAAATGCTAGAATGGTAGCTGTTGTTATATGCAAATTTCGCCAAAGGCAAGAACTGGTCCCATTGACCACTAAACTCCAAAACACAAGCCCGTAGCATGTCCTCAAGGACCTGAATAGTGCGCTCTGACTGTCCATCACTCTGCGGGTGGAAAGCTGTGCTCAGGTCAACCCGGGAGCCCAACTCATCCTGAAAGGTCCTCCAAAAGCTAGACGTTAACTAAGAACCCGATCTGATATAATAGAAACTGGAACCCCATGAAGTCGAACCACCTCCTGAATGTAGATACGAGCTAACCTCTCGACACTAAATGAAGATTGAACGGGAAGGAAATGTGCTGACTTGGTCAATCGATCAACAATGACCCA
Source organism: Solanum lycopersicum (assembly GCF_036512215.1). Lineage (NCBI taxonomy): Eukaryota > Viridiplantae > Streptophyta > Magnoliopsida > Solanales > Solanaceae > Solanum > Solanum lycopersicum. The sequence goes on along the minus strand of NC_090801.1, from coordinate 48,858,342 downwards.
AATACTATCAACTCCTCTAGAATTCCTCGGTAGACCAGCCACAAAATCCATAGTAATGCGGACTCCCACTTCCACTCCGGAATGGGTAATCCCTGAAATTCACCACCAGGCCTCAAATGCTCAGCCTTTACCTGCTGGCAGCACAAGCAACGAGAAACAAAGTCAGCAATATCTCATCTCATGCCACTCCACCAATAATGTTATCTCAAATCACGATACATCTTCGCTGTACCCGGATGGATAGAATATCTAGACTCATGAGCCTAAGAAAGTATCAATAGTATCAAATCTTCAACTCTCGGGACACAAATGCGACTGGCGAATCTCAACACTCCATCAGGATCTAAGGTAGCCTGATCACCATTACCCGCTAACACTCGTTCTCTAAGGGACCCCTGGGCCTTATCCCCAAACTGACAACCACGGATCCCATTATACAAAGAAGACTGAACTCCCATATAAGCCAAGACGCGTCTAGAATCTGAGATATCTAATCGAACCATGCTATTGGTTAAAAACTGAATGTCCAAAGACAAGGGTCTTTCACCCGTAGATAAGAAGGCTAGACTATCCATACTCACCGCCTTCCGGCTCAAGGCGTCTACTACCACGTTTGCCTTGCCTGGATGATAGAGAATGGAGAGATCATGCCTCTGGTGAAATAACAATGCAAACACATGTTTAATTCATCAAATAGAGCGACAATAGGAAATTTTCTTTCAACATCAAATATAGCATTCACCGACTTCGCGATGTTAGACGTCATAATGTTTACACACACAAAAAAATTTAAATAAAACACATAAAGTAAAAATAAACTCAAATGAGATGGTACCTATTTCCGGGAAAAATGCCCTACTTTACGTGTTGAATCCAATACGTTCAAGAGTTTCAGCCGCCTTTGGTACCAAATCTCTTATTTGATTGAAATGGTTATTGAACTTACAACTATCGTAAGCCTTTGAATTGTAAAAGTTATTTCGAATATTTTCCTCAAGGTTTCTCATGCAATAACCATAATGAGATGCAATGTAGATTCTCGTAACCATCTTTCAAATACTTGTATGGCTATCAGAGATAATGCACAACTCATCGATATCATCTACAAAGCTTCTCTTATTTTGAAAAAAAAAATTCATATGAGGCATCACATTCCTTGTCCACAACACAAAAATCCATTGGAAATATATGATTCCCAACATCTTGTGCCACCGTCGATAGCAAAACTTCTCTATACTTGCTCCTCAATGGCTATTACTTTTCTCATTTCCTGAAAACCAATTATCCGAGCAACATATGATACAAAAATGTACTTGAATCTTCCATTTTCATCGAGCGACAATGTCGTCTTGCTAATTTGATTCGCAACTTCAAGCATATAATGGTACGTGTTGACACCCAATTTTGACCCTCCCCGATAGAAATTAATTAACGAGTTTCTTAATTCCAAACAATTTGAAATATTGGATTTTATAAAGTTAGAATATTTTTTCAAGTTATTTTAAATTAATTTTATCACTTTTTATAAGTTTTAGATAATATATATGTTTTACGTAATTATGTATATGATTAGTATATTTTATAATTATTCGAAAGTCATTTCAAAAAATTTTATTTTATTTAAATATTTTACTAATTAGTTTAGTTATATAATAGTTTACATTTTTGGATTAATTATTTTATAATTAAGTCGATTATTTTATTTCATTAAATTTAAGAAGCTTATTAATTAATTTATCTTATTATTAGCCAAATTTATTAGGGAAAATTACGCAACAAAACAAACTTATAGTATTTAATTACACATCATAGCTATAGTTTGCTATAATTACCACTCACGACTAACATTGTACATTAATTACGTGGGCTGACTTCGAGTTTGTACAATTAGTCACGTCTGTATATGTGTAATTCACCAGATATACAAATACGTATGTATAATATAAAAGTATTTATCCTATATGCATATACAATTCAACTCTCTCCCATACTCTCCCCTCTCTTGCTCGCCTCTCTCCTTCCTTTGGGACAAACCTTTGGGCCTTTTATTTTTAGAAACCCAGCCCTCCCAATACTATACAAACAACAATACATACATCATACCAAAATTAGCCAAACCCCAAAACAATACCCGACTCAGACCCCTGCGCATTCTTTTCTTCTTCTCCAGAAACCAGAAACTCCAGCGTACCAGGCGACCCAAATCGCAGAAAGAGAAGCAATCTATCGGGAAATCGCGACTCGAGTCCAGCAACTCTTGTAGAGTCGCCTTATTCCTCTCTCCTTTATCCTCTCCACACGGGAATAGTCCAGGTGTCTCAATCTCAGAGCCTCTCTCGTCCTTGCTCATAATCGGATGGACGTCATTCTCTATCCGTTTAGAACAATACGAATTACAACTCCTCATCTTTATATCTTAGAGACATTTTTTAATTATTGAATTCAAAAAAATCACCCAATCCTTTACCCGTTTCCCCCCATTTTCAGTTTTAGTTTCCTCTATATAATGTTTAATTTGACAAGATTAAAAAATGGATTAATGAGAACATATGGTAGTTAGGAGGATAATTCTTCATTGGTAGAAAAGTCAAAGATAACACCTTTTATAGGTGAAATTTAGGTGAACAATAAATTGGTTTCACAAGGTACATCTTGACATTTTGACATATTGTGATGTCATGGATGACATCAATAAGAAGAATTCACTCCTATAAATAGGTAGCTCCTAATTCATTTATAATACACCTCTCACTTGCCTGCTCATCTCCTAAGACATTTGTTCTTTTTTCTCTCTTGTATTATTTCACTTTTACTCTTTTGGAGTGAAATAAATATTGGTTGCTTGTGTCCGAAGAGTAGGCATAAGAAAATAAAAGTTTGCCGAACCTCGTTAATTCCTGGTGTTCTTTTTGTTGTTGTCTCATTTACTATTTATTAGCTACCTTTAGATATAGTAATTGTGATTCCATCAATCTCTATATATTCGGCTTCCGCAACAATTGGTATTAGAGCCAAGGTATTATTTGAGTATGCTCTGTGGTTGTAGCATAGTCTAAACTTCCACATCATAAAAAGATTTACTTTGGTCTTTGCATTGTTAGCTGGTAAATAGTATTTGTAGTAAAATGGGAGACAAGAAAAATAATGATTCCCCATTGAGAGTCAATAATACTTCATCATTGACATCTTCGTTTATAACAAGAATCGTGTCAAATGCAAAATTTCCTGTTGAAATTTTTGACGGGTCAGGATATTTTGGAATGTGGCAAGGCGAGGTCGTTGATGTTCTTTTTCAATAAGGGCTAGATATTGCTATTGAAGAAAAGAAACCAGACAATGTAGGAGAAGAATATTGGAAGATTATCAACTGTGTTTCCTGCGGTACCATTCGATCTTACCTTGCAAGAGAACAAAAGTATCCATACACGAAGGAAACATCTGCAAATAAATTATGGAATTCATTGGAGGAGAAATTCTTGAAGAAAAATAGTAAAAATAAACTTTACATGAAAAAAATACTGTTACTCTTCACTTATGTTCCAAGTAGCATAATGAATGATCATATCACCAACTTTAATAAGTTGGCGACAGATTTGTGGAATATGGACATGACTTTAAGGGATGGAGATATGGCCTTAATGTTGTTTAGTTCACTTTCCGATGAGTTTGAGCATCTTGAAACGACTCTACTGAATGGGAATGATGAAGTATCTCTCAAAGAAGTTTGTTCTGCCTTATATAGTTATGAACAAAGAAAGAGAGAAAAACAAAAAGGCGGAGAAGAAGAAGCATTGATTGCTAGAGGTCGTTCTCAAAATCATATGAGAAAGAAGAAAGGGAGATCCAAGTCAAGATCCAGACTCAGCAAAGATGAATGTGCCTTTTGCCGAGAAAAAGGGCACTGGAAGAAAGACTTCCCAAAGTTGAATAGCAAAGCCAAACCAAATAATGGGAAGGCTGTCATGGATTTAAATGTGTCTGATTGTGATTACTCCGATTATTCACTAGTTACGACAGATCCATCCAAATCATCTGATGTATGGTTGATGGACTCAGCTTGTAGCTATGATATATGTCCTAGTCGGGACTGGTTTGTTGATTTACAAGAAGGAGAATGTGGAGTTATTCACACTGCAAACAATAATCCTCAACTACATATGGTGTTGGTTAAATCCGCTTAAGGAACCATGATGAATTAAGTAGAACATTAACAGATATTCGATATATACCAGATTTGAAGAAAAATCTCATTTATGTTGGAGCCCTAGAGTCAAAGGGGTTCAAAGTCATTGCAGATAATGGAGTGATGAGAATATGCTCTGGTGCACTAGTGGTAATGAAGGCAATTCGAAGAAATAATAACATGTACCACTATCAAGGTAGTACAGATATTGGGACAGCGACAATAACATCCGATGACAAGAAGGAGGCAGAAATGACCAAGCTGTGGCATATACGCTTGGGACATGCTGGAGGAAAATCCTTGAAAACTTTATCATATCAAGGATTGATAAAAGGAGTCAAAACTTGCAACTTGGAGTTTTGTGAGCACTGTATCAAAGGAAAGCAAACAAGGGTTAAATTTGGAACAGCTATCCATAATACTATAAGGTATTTGGGATTAGGTTCATTCAAATGTTTGGGGTGCTTCCAAAACACCTTCATTAGGTGGGAAACACTATTTTGTAACCTTTGTTGATGACTTTTCTTGAAGATTGTGGGTGTATACGATGAAAACATAAGATGAAGTATTGGGAATTTTTCTCAAATGGAAGACGATGATAGAAACTCAAAGTGGCAGAAAGATCAAGTGTCTCTGCATAGACAACGGTGGCGAATACAAAAATGATCTTTTTCAGAAAATTTGTGAGGAAAATTGCATCGTCAACCATTTCACCGTAAAAAATACACGACAACAGAATGGAGTGTCATAACGCATAAACCGAACTTTGCTGGAGAAAGTTCGGTGTATGTTGTCCAATGCTCGCTTGGGCAAAGAATTTTAGGCTGAGGCAATAACATATGTGTGCCACCTCATTAATCATCTACCATCTACTGCTATTGGTGGGAAGACACTATTTGAAAAATAGTATGGAAAAACTGTTGAAGATTATGGTTCTTTATATGTATTTGGCTCAATTGCATATTATCATGTAAGAGAGTCAAAATTGGACCCAAGAGCAAATAAAGCTTTATTTATGAGAATTACTTCTGGAGTCAAAGGATACCGTTTATGGTGTTCAGAGACAAGAAAAGTTATTTTCAGCAGGGATGTTACCTTTGATGAATCTACCTTGAGAAATAAGGTAACAGTTGAAGAAGTCAAACAAATTGATGGTGCTTCAAAGCAAGTGGAGTTTGAGGGAAAGATAATTTTCCCAACTCAGGGATCAAACAAGAAAACAACAGAAGATTTTCCTCTTGAAGGAGAGCCAGTCGAAGAGGAGGTTCCATCTCAAGAACCTTAATCTCAACTTGAATCAATAGCAACCGGCAAGCCAAAAAGGACAATAAGAAAACCTGCTTGACTCATAGATATGGTGGCTTTTGTGGACTAAATTGCAGCTGATGACATTCCTACCACTTATAAAGATGCAGTTCAAAGTTCAGAAGAAGATAAGTGGAGGATTTCCATGGATGAAGAAATACAGTCCCTTCATCAGAATCATACATGGAGATTGGTCAATCTCGCGAAGGGCAAGAAAGCAATTGGGTGCAAATGGGTATTTGCAAAGAAAGAAGGATTTCCTAACCAAGAAGATGTTCGCTACAAAGCAAGATTAGTGGCCAAATGATATGCTCAAAAAGAGGGAATTGATTATAATGAGGTGTTTTCTCCAGTTGTGAAACATTCCTCCATTATAGTTTTGTTGTCTTTGGTAGCATAATTAAATTTGGAACTAGTTCAGTTGGATGTAAAAACTGCATTTTAACATGGAGACTTGGAAGAGGAAATCCACATGACTCAGCCAGAAGGATTCAAAGTTGATGGAAAAGAAAATATGGTGTGCAAACTTGAAAAATCTTTGTACGGATTGAATCAATCTTTTAGACAATGGTACAAACGATTTGACTAGTTTATGTTGCAGCAAAGGTACTTAAAAAGCAAAAACAATCATTGTGTGTTATTGCTCAAGCTTGAAGATAATTACTTTATATATCTTCTCCTATATGTTGATGATATGTTGATAGCTTCTAAAACCAAGAGGAAATTGAGAAGCTAAAGATTCAACTAAGAAAAAAGTTTGAGATGAAGGATTTGGGTGAGGCAAGAAGATTCTTGGCATGGAGATAAAAAGAGATAGACATTCGAAGAAACTCTATTTATATCAGAAAGAATATTTAAAGAGAGTACTAAACCAATTCGGTATGAATGAAAAAACGAAGTCGGTTAGTACTCCGCTTGCTCCTCATTTTAAGCTTAGTGATGCTATGTCACCTAAGAATGAAGCTGAACGAGAATATATGTCAAGAGTACCATACACGAATGCTATTGGTAGCTTGATGTATGCAATGGTTTGCACAAGGCTAGATATTTCACACGTTGTTGGAGTTGTAAGGAGGTACATACACAATCAAAGAAACCTTCTCGAGTCTTTACTTCTTTGGTTGAAAGTCAAACTCAACTCTACGAGAGATTAAAAATGGAGGGTTTGATACGAATAATTTTTCTGGAAAATGTCATTGTCAATTCCAGACTTACAGGTCTGATCTTCATTGCGCTTAACATTCAGGAGGTGTTGAACATACCACTGAAGGTTGCATCATAAATTCAAGACTTGATTGATAAAAAAATTGTCACTCTTCAAACTGTCACTCCCAATGCCAATGGTGATTCACTGTTGAATCGTGGAGGATTCACTATTAATATGATTGACCCAAAATCTCAAACCCCTTTCCGTCAAAACGCCCCAAATTATCATCAAATGCCTCTCCCTTAGCAATGCAGTTATGATCCCCCTCATTCATGTCTTGAGAAGAAATCTGTTCAAAATTTTACTCCTCTCATTGAAAGTCGAACGAAGTTGTTTAAGAAATTGACAACGACATACCTTATGCATCCACTTTGACAAAAATCGGTTGACACTAGGTCAAGGTTTTACAGACCGGATCAAAGGTGCGCATATGATTCCAATTGTGTTGGATATGATAATGAAGATTGTATTAACCTAAAGCACAAGATCCAGGACTTGATCGACCAGAAACTGGTCAGGACCACTGCATCCATCGTATACAGTAATCCTTGATCGAACTATGGAGGTACCAATACCAATATGATAGATACGGAAGATGGGTGGTTCATTGTAAAGGCTATAGTTCCGACTGGTCCCAACAACCTTGAGAAAGTTGTAGCTTCTCCGAGCATAAGTGAGAACACCCCATAAAGATTTTGCTTCTGTGTCAAGAGAGGGTTGGAACAAAAAGGGGATTAAGCGTGTTCCACGAAAGTCTGTGCCTTATTAACACCAGTCATTTTTGGTAGAGGAATATGCCAAAGATGACGATCTTGGAGAAGGAATTGGGGATCTTTTTGAAGAATGTGATGTTGTGCCCATGAAGATGATCGAAACATCAGGCATACGAGACGTCGAGCCAATGGAACAAGTTCTTAATTGGACTTCCACTCCGCTCTTTATCTCTCTCTGGACTCAATAGACAACGATGAATCTTATGTTATTGTCTAAATCGGTGGTAGTACGTTTGAGGCTCGGGACCCACCCTTTAAGCAATTTTACTTGTTTATGGTTTTAGTTCCCTCGTAATGTTTTGAAAAAGTCAAAATGACTCATGGTCATGCCCAAAGTTCATATTTCCCTATTTTCAACGTAAGTTGTGAAAAATTATTTTGCTTGCTTTAATTTTTCTATCTAACGATCTTTATTTTTGGTTTCAGTAAAAATATATGTTTTTTTTAAATCTGTCAATTTCACGTCATGTAACAAGTTGAATGAATAAAATGAGATAAATGAAGATAAATTATAAGAGTATGACAATGAGTTCAGATATTCAAACGACTTGTCGAACATTTGAAACAGTTTGAGATTCAGGGTAAGTCGAATAGGATGATACATAAATCGAGAATCTAGAAAAGGATGAATGTGTCAAAGAAGTCAGAATCACAGTCCATCTTAGAGAAGCCCAGAAATGAGAATTCACCAGTTTGCTTACAAAATTTATTGATGCACGCATTTGTTTCATCGCATGTCGTTATTAAACATATACATAGATCTCAAGTTGCCAATCGACTCAAATGCTATCAAAAGCTATTATATTTGAAGATGTAAAGTATCTTTTATTTCATTCCTTATAATCGCATCGTTTGTTTGTAATCGTCGTATGTTCTGTAGTTAGAAAATTATTTCTTGTAATAAACTACGTATGACCTAAATTCTAAAGATGAGATACGTAGGCGGCCAATGTCAGCTTTGGTCACTTATGTATATGATTAGTATATTTATGATTATTCGAAAATCGTCTCAAAATTTTTTTATTTTGTTTAAATATTTTACTAATTAGTTTAGTTATATAATAGTTTAAATTTTTGAATTAATTATTTTATAATTAAGTCGATTATTTTATTTCGTTAAAATTAAGAAGCTTATTAATTAATTTATATTAATTCATCCTATTATTAGCCAAATATAATAACCCATTTGAGATGGGACCTTTGTGCCTTTTCTTTTTAGAAACTCAACCCACCGAATACTATACAAACAACAACACATACATCATACGAAAATTAGCCCAACCCTAAAATAATACCCGACTTGGACCCCTGCGCATTTTTTTCTTCTTCTCCAGAAACCAGAAACTTCAGCGTACCAAGCCATCGGGAAATCGCGACTCGAGTCCAGCAACTCTTGTAATGTCGTCTTCTTCCTCTCTCCTTTATCCTCTCCATACGGGAATAGTCCAAGTATCTCAATCTCAGAGCCTCTCTCGTCTCTGCTCATAATCGGATAGACGACATTCTCTATCCGTTCAGAACAATACAAATTACAGCTCCTCATCTTTATCTCTTAGAGAGATTTTGAATTTTCGAATTCAAAAAATCACCCAATTCTTCACTCATTCCCCCCCCCCCCCCCCCCCCCCATTTTCAGTTTTAGTTTCCTCTATATAAACCCCCTCTTCCTCAGTGTTAATGGGTTGGGAAAAGAGAAAAAAATATTGGAAAATATAGAGGTTGAAGAATATAGTTAACATTAGAGGCAAGGGTTCACACACATAAAAGAATACCCAAAATATAGTGTAACGACCCAAAATAAATAAATAAATCAAATAATACATACATAAGGTGATTTAGTTATTAATTAAAAATCTGAAATTTAAGGATATAATGGTCCTTTCACGTATTAATTAAAATAAATCAAATTTGTATTAATCTAATTTAAATCCTATTTGACTAAGTCTTGAATTTAGTCTCCTAATCCTAATAATATTTCTATCTCTCACGTTCTTTATATCTCTCTTTCACGTTGGTTTCTGCCAAAAATAATTTCAAGAACTGAAAATACATCAAGAGTTAATCACACTTGAAGAACTCACAAGACTTTTTAAGTAAAAGAAAAAATAATGAAAACGTCAAGGCTAAGAGAGGTTCGTCGAGTGAGGTGTACGTTGAAGTAAATTGGGCGTAGGTTGGAGGAGTTTTTGGGCAGCAATATCAGCGTTTTAACATCGATTAAGGTATGGGTTTTCTCGCATGGAATTCTTTCTCCGAGAGGCTTTTCAAACATTTCAAACTCATGGATTTTGAAACTAGGGTTGTTTTCCAATGATATTGTTGAACGTCCATCTCCCTAGTTATCCTTGTTTTCGATTCTGTAAGTATATAGATGTGATCTTGAACATGTTGTTGGTATGTGGTTCTAATTGATTTTTTATAAGTTCTTGATTAATTAATGATTAATGAGGTCTATAGATTGGATTCGGATGATTGAGGAATTAGTTACACAGATTAAGGAATGACATAATGCTTAGTTTTTTGTTCGAGAAAGATGAAGTTGTTATGAGTTGTTTATGAAGTTGAGTCTACTCTTATAGGCTGTTCATTGAATTAAAATTATAAGTTAATTGAATGTGAAAAGGTTGGCTTACAACAAATGAGGTTTAAATTACCACCATATGTGAAAGTTTGGTTTATGCCAACAAATTGGCTAGCAAAAACTATGTCCAAAATATTATCTCCAAAAATGTGTGAAGTTATACTAACAAAGTAATACCAATCTCCACATCAATGAACTCATAACATAGGGTATGCCAATAAATGGGACAAGTCCCAACATATCCTATCCACACGAACTTGTGAACGTAATAGCATTGAATAAGTAGTTATAACTTTCATAAAAAATCAAAGCTAGTTCATGAATCTATAATGCCAAAATAACTTCATTGCTTGGCCAAACCAAGCATTGAATTGTTCTTGTATGTTAATCAAAGACTAAAAGTTCAAGTGTAGTGAAAGTTTGGCTCATGCCAATAAATTTGTCTACGACATTATTTTCAAAATATGTAATAGAATTGGCTAATGATTCCATGAAATTATACTTGAATGAAATGCATGCCTTATGCCAATAAAATGGATAACAATACACCGTCTAAGAGTGATGAATGAAATTGGCTATAATGTTATCTTTAAATAATTAAAGTAGAAAATTAGTTCTTTCATGTAAATATGGAGATTTAATTTAGAATTCTAATTAAAATAGAAAATTTATTATTATATGTGTGTGTGTGTGTGTGTGTGTATGTGTGTATATATATCTCTCTGTGTGTGTATATATATGTATACATGTATATATATATACATATATATATATATATATATACACACATATATATATATACATATATATATATATGTATATATATATATATGTGTATATATATATATATATATATATATATATATACATGTATACATATATATACACACACAGAGATATATATATACACACATACACACACACACACACACATATATGTATGTATGTATGTATGTATGTATGTCCTTATTGCTTTATATTTGAGTTGCTATCTTGTGAGTTGAGAAGAGCCAAGGTAATTTCAGCCTTACTCCATTTCAAGCTTTATAGTTGTAATTAGTATTCCAATTCGCATACTCATACATTCAATGTACTAATATCAGTTGGCCAACATCATTTAATAATGCAGACGCAGGTAACCAGGATCAGCAAGCAATGCTTCGTCGATTCATATTGAGCTCCAGAGTCAGTAATGAGCCTTCTTGAATTTTGGTGGACATCCTTTTCATTTGATTTACTAGTACAATTTTTAGGATGTTATGGATTTTGTCCCAAAATCAATCTTTATCAGTTTAGAGGCTTCGTAGACAGTTAATTGCTTGGTTTGGAGTCTATTTTACTTGTTGAAACTTAAATGCAATTTTGGCCAGATTATTTATATGAAGTATTCCCTTTGAACATGTTTTATTCTTGTTTAAGGTGAATATAGTCTTTCGCTGAGTTCAGTAAGCCAGGACAAGGGTCCGTTTGGGGGCCAATAATGGTCTAAAAGTGCTGACCACGTTCAGGGTATAGGCTTTGAGCGTGACATTTACGAATGAAATATTACAATTAAAATCCTCCACTAATAAATTTGTGGTCCCTACTTAGCCTAATTAATTGATCCACTACAGAAAGAAAAGCACTATAATTTTTTTTTCAGTTTATAAATAAATCATTTTTTACTTCTATTACTTTAAAGGAGAAAAAACTTGCTTATTTTCTTAATGAAGGGAGAAGAAAATAATGTGTTTCTTTATTTCCATAGAATATGAAAGAAGTAAATAATAATGTTCAATGGTTACTAGAGATTACTGATGGTGTTTATTGGTTGTTGGTCACCCTTCATGTTTAATGACTGTGTAAATTCATTTAATAGTCTTTAGTGGTTGTTGATAACTACTTATCATGGTTGTTATTTTTCTTTTAAACTTTTATTATTTTTCGTTTGCTAATCTGAATAAAGGAGATAACATGCTTAAGAAATTTATTATTGATTGTATTTTATGTGGTAAGAAAATTACTTTTATTTTTTGTGTTCTTTTTGTTGGAAAAAGGGAGAAGAAAAAAGAAAATTATTTTATGATACGATAAACAAGATCTGGGATGAATTAGTACTACACTAATACGTTTGAATATATTTTTTGTAGTATGTTTATCTTCGATAAGTAAGATTACTTTTATTTTCTTTCCAAGTGCACTGAAGCATTGAACTACTTTATTTTTCTTTTCAATTTGAAACGTTCTTTTATGCATATAGGTTAAGATTTGCACTTCCATTTTTATTTGTTTTCCCTATATTCTTTGTTTATATAACTATGAGAATAATTAAATGAACATATGTTGTCTCCTAACAATAATTGAATATTAGTTTAGTTTCTCATTGAGATTCAATGCCTTTTAAGGAAAATTTGAATATGATGAAAATTGGGAAAATCATTGTCGGAATCACTGTTGACAAATAGAATATGATTCTATGGGGGAAAATCATGTTTTATATTTATTTACCTTGATTGTTATTTTTTAATATTCTTTATAAGTTATTAGATTTATTTCATAAATGTTAGGATATATGAGCATTATGTGATGATCTCATAATATATATTTATTACTATTAATATGTATTATTTATTACTATAAAGAATAAGTTACACTTACTATCTAATTTAAATTTGAAAGAACAAGATATGAAATTTAAAAGATTATATGAGTCTCTCTTTAATAGTATATGATATGACTTGTATAAAACCACAAAGTTATATTACACATTCAAAGGAATTATACTTTTTGATAAAAAATATGTCAATTAAAAGATTAAGATTTTTCATGAAAACATATGTCTATTAAAATATTTTTTTATAGACATGAGCACTACTTAAAAGTTTTTTTTTGGTAACTTCATATTTCTTTCATAACCAAAAACTGTAACTTTACTAAATAAGTAGTATTGGACAAACTATTCACTCATAATACCAACAAATCTACTAACAAATCTTATTGCGTTGTAACAATATCTTTTGGGTGATTATGCCTTATTGCATCGATGAGTCTATGGTCATGGATAATTCTATCGAATATTAAATTTTATGGAATGATTCTTCTAAAAAGAACATATAACAAGGTATTGACTCAGAGCGCCATGACCCCATGGAGACCCCATTCTTTCACTATCTCTTTGTACTAGTTCCTATGTGATCTACCTATCATTCCTAGTTAGTTCCAACACTCTAAAGTACATCTAAACATCATGAAATCATTCAGAAACATTAGATCATGATCCTTGAATCCATAATTCAATTCAAGGAAAGTTAAGATCAAAGTCAAGGAAGTTAAGGGTTAAAAAGTTAAGAAGCAAGTCAAAATAAGTTCTTAAAGTTTTCAAAGAATTTAAACAATCATTTTAACTTTGTTTTAAGGTTCAAGTTACAAGTAAAAATGAAGAGTAAAGACTTGATTTGAATTTCCAAAGCTATGAGGGAACTAAGTATTCCCTAAGAGTTAAAGTTTCAAGTTAAGTAAAGAGCAAGAGTTGAGTTCATCTCTCTATGTTATACGGGGGACTAAGTATTCCCTAAAGCTTGATAAATGTTTTACATTTAAGTGAAAAACAAAATTAAGAAGTTCCAAAGGAGTTTTGAACTAAAGAGGGGAACATTGATTCCAAAAGGAGATTTAAAGCTAAAGGGTTCAATAAATTATCTCAACCAAAAGGAAAGGAGTTTTATTATAAACGTGAGCTAAAGCACATTCTAGGAGTATTATTGAGTACCAATGTGGGATGAGAGTTCAGATAACTCAAGTCCCCATGTAAACCATGTAGCCATCATGGTATTAACGTGTCATACTTTTGAGATGATCACGTCAGTTAGCCAGTGGATCCACTAGGTATAGGATGTCCTATATGACGACAAAGTATAGATAGTTTCGACAGCGTGGGCAAGACGATGTATCACCGCTTAGGCTCATAAAGAATAAGTTACACTTACTATCTAATTTAAATTTGAAAGTACAAGATATGAAATTTAAAAGATTATATGAGTCTTTCTTTAATAGTATATGATATGACTAGTATAAAACCACAAAGTTATATTACACATTCAAAGGAATTATACTCTTTGATGAAAAATGTTACTAAAAAGATTAAGTTTTTCATGAAAATATATGTCTATTAAAATAATTTTTTTAATAGACATGAACATTAGTTAAAAGTTTTTTTTTTGGTAACTTCATATTTAATTCATAACAAAAACTGTAACTTTACTAAATAAAGTAGTATTGGACAAACTATTCACTCATAATACCAACAAATCTGCTAACAAATCTTATTGTGTTTTAACAATATCATTTGGGTGATAAGCCCCTTATTGGATCGATGTGTGTATGGTCATGGGTAATATATAGAAAATTGAATTTAATAGAAAGATCCTTCTAAAAAGAACATATGACAAGGTATTGACTCTAAAAATATGTGTGTATTTGATATGATTATAAAATGTAAAGAACAAAATGTATATGGAAATAATTTACCTGACAAAAGGTATTTTCAAACTTAGTATTTCTATTTTTATTACTTTCTTCAATGAAACTGTTTTTGACATAAATCCTTGGAACATGTCAATTACAAAACATTGAAAAAAATTGATCGACTTAGAAGTTTTAACCAACTTTTAATGGAATAAATCAAAATGTCAAGTATGTGTTGAATCGATGTATAATAAGCATATGTATAATTAATTGGAAAGGAATTTTAATTCCTTAATTTGATTCACATTGACATTTATGATATGAAGTCAACACCATCACTTGATTGGAAAAAGCGTTCATAAAGTTTATTGGCAATTGCACTAGATAGGTTATGTTTATTTGCTAAATGGTAAGGATGAATCAATTCAAGCACAAAGGCAATATAAAATTCAAGTTGAAAATAATTTGGTAACAAGATTACCATGTTTAGAAGTGGTATATGTGGTGAATATGATTCTTCTTTTGCAGAAATATATCTTGAAAATTGAATCATCCATAAAATTATTCCACATACTCACCTCAATCTAAAGAAATTATTGACACAAAAAAATGGAACTTTGAATCAAATATTCAATGTCATACATATATATAAAGATTTACCACAAAATTTGTGGGGGCGCTATCTTTAAAGCAAAAAAGAACAACCAAAGGTTTGTTTGTTAAGAATGAGGGAATATTTTTTGTTTGTTAGTAAAAGGAGTAACAAATAAAAAAAGGGAGCACCAAAAAGTTATTTTTGTTCAGGCTTTGTTGTAGCATGATAGATAATTTTTTGTTGACCCTTAAAGTATATACAACAATTAACTCTTGAAAGATAGTGATCTAGCAATTTCCAATACAGTTTATTCCATATGAGATATGAAAATGATGGAACTATTCCCAAATGAATCAAAATAAGACTTAGGACTATGGATGGTATATTCATTGGATATGCTACAAATAGTAAAGAATGTTGATATATGGTTCATAAGTCTAAACTATCAGATAGTCAAGTGAAGGGTCTAAACAATCTTGGAAAGAACCAAAGGTGGTTGTACTTAATAAAGAGATTCAGGGTGTTGTAAATGTCAATTGAAAAATTACTTCCTTCGAGATTGATTTTGTAACATTTTTCTCAAATAGTTTGTTAACAGTAAGATTGGTTCAATCTTGAGCAATCATACTTGAGAGTTTTGTTGATCTACAGGAAATAAACCTGTGCGTTCAAAGTGGATCTACAAAAGGAAATGAAAGTTGATAAAGCTATTGAAAAATGCAAAGCAAGACTTGTTGTCATAGGCTATATACAATAATAAAGCCTTGAATATTTTGACACAAAATAGTCACTAATTAGGATTACATCAATTTAGATGTTAAGTTTGCAAGTTGCAGTATACGGCCTTCAAATTGTGCAAAGTGGATGTGAAACTTCTCAAAAAATGGAGAACTTGAGAAAGAAATTTACATGTTACAACCCGAGGGCTTTGTGATTCCTCGTAATAGAAAGTCTATGCCAAGAACAACCAGAGGGCATTGTGGTTCCTGGTGATAAAGAAAAAGTCAATAAACTTTTTGAGACACTTTTTTGCACTAAAAACAAATGCCCAAATTATGACATCTAAAGTTCGATCAAACTATTATGGCAAATGAACTCAAGATCAATAAATGTGATAAATGTTTTTACATTAAAGACACTTCAAGTCCCAAGGTGATTGTTTGGATTTATGTTTATGACATGTTTATCATCAAAAGACAAATTTATGACATAAATGCTACTAAGCATATACAAGAGTAGCTTCGATATAAAAACATTGAAGTTACTGATGTGTTTGAAAAGGTACTTGACAAGTTCAAGTATTTGGATTTTAATATTGATAAGAGAAATAAATGTGGCAATGAAAAAAGTTTTGGAGTATTTAAAATTAATACTATTTCTTTGCAATATTACAAATATTCAACAGTGTTGGAAGAATACTAATATTGAAATTGAATAACAAGGTCAAATGAAGTAAAGTAATCGAGTGGACATGTACTTACTCTTGGTAGATGAGTAGTTTCTTGGAAATCATTCCAACAGAAACGTGTTGCTCCTTCTAGTATTAAATCTTAGTTGATCGCTCTAAATAACGATGTAGAAGAAGTTGAATAACTCCAATATTTCTTGAAAGAATTATAGTCCAAACCTTTAGCTCCAATATGCATACAATGTGAGAGTTAATTTGCAATTGGTAGAGCATGAAACATGATATATAACAGAACGTCTTGTCATATATGACTTATACGTTATATCTTGAGAGAACTAATCTCCAAATGATTTTTCAAAATTGTTATGTAAAGTTAGAGGATAATGAGTCGGATCCACTTAAAGAAGCCTAAATATAAAGGGAGTTGATAGATTGTCCAAGGAATGAGACTTTGGCCGAGGACAAGTCATTGTGCCTATAAGCCTACCTAGAATACAGGAGATCCAATGATCTAGGTTCAAGGAGATCAAATAAAGTCATTAATGATGGTCCAACATTATAGAAACATTTTTATGGTCCATTCTTATGGTATGACAATGTTAAGTAAAAAGAATAAGCCATTTCCACTTTTTAATGGTTTCTAAGTTTTATACAGGGGATGTAAAATAGTGTATCTACGATATATCACATTTATAAATCACACATGTATGTGTGAAGTGTAAGTTGCTTTAAGGAGAATCTGATAAGATCAAGTCTCTACTAACTTATAAACCAAGACATGTTCATGGCTGAAATGAAAAAAAAACAATCAGAACCAAAAATGGTTCAAGGTTTGAGTGAGTGACTTATATTGTCTATGTATACACCAAAGCTAGACGGTTCAAAGATATCAAATCTATCGATTGATCGAGTATATCCGATATATGTTCACTATGGAAACCCATTTATTTTGATGTAATCAATCCTCACTTATCCAGATGCAATCATTCCCTATTCATGTGGGAGATACATGTGTTAGAAAGGTGTGAACATGAAATGAAGGGTTGTGACTCTCCGAAAGGGTTGTGACTTTGTCGAAGGCTTGTGATCTAAGTGAAAGGTTGTACCTTTTCCAAGGGGTTGTGACCTTTACCCTTTGTTGTCTATAATTAGAGTGACTTTCACTCATTTTCTACATTGAATTCTTACATTGTCTTGCATACCTTTCTAACAAAACAAAATTAACCGATCGTGTCTGTGTATGTGATCTGTTGCTGTCATTTTGAGTTTGTTGAAATTATTGAAGTTTCAGGTACCACTACTTGTTTAATTTTTAATTATTTTTATCTTGCGAGGAATTAATCGACAACCTGGGGGACTTGAGAGGATTAAATTTCTTAAGGACACACAATGTGTTCTGAGAACTTGGATAGTTCTTCTATTTTTTTCATCTTTTATTATTTCGGATTTGCTAATCTTAATACAAGAAAAAACAATGGTTGGAATAGTGCTTTGGAGGGCATGATTTATAGCTTTTTGAATCATTATACATTCTTAAGTAAGGATACATGAACAAAATTCTTGATAGGATTGAGGGGAAAATTGCAGCATATCGGAATGCATCCTTGAATCGACTTTTCACTATTGATGAGGTAAAGGAAGTTGTATTCTCAATGCATTTAGATAAGGCGTCAGGTCCATATGGGATGAATTTGAGTTTTTATCAAAGTTTTGGGCTATAAATGGTAAATATGTGATGAATGTGATACTCAGTTTTGTCAATAACAATGGAGTCATTACAAGAAATAATTTTCACAAGAAGTAACACGAGCTCGTTTATGATCTACGACCGATTTCTGTATGTATTATTACTGATCATATAGTTTGCAAGATCTTGGACAATCGTATTAAATTTTTCTTGGAGAATTGTGTTGATAAAGCCCAAAGTGAATTTATTCTTAGAATATTTATTCTTTATAATGTCTTTATCTCATTTGAGTTCACTCACCATTTAAAAGGAAAAACACATGGAAAGACAAGATTCGTTACTTTGAAAATTGATATTAGCAAAGAATATGATAAAGTGGAGTGGAACTTTTTTAGAAAGATGATGTTAAAGATGGAATTTTCATCGGATTCGATTACAAAGATGATGCAAATGGTTTGCATCTCATGTTGGTAACCATTTTGTGATATTATACATTACGAGGCCATCGGTAGGTGGATCCTCTGTCACCACATCTTTTCATGATTGTAGCAGTGGGTTTTTTGCCTTTGGTAAGTACTCATGCTTTCTAAGGAACTCTACATGGAGTGAAAGTCACTCCGAAAGCTCCACCTATTACTTCAATTTAGAAGATGAGACCGTATAATTTTTTTAAAGATATGGAGTTGGAGTCTAATATTATTAAAAAATAATTCTCTTATATAAAAATCTTTTTATGAATTCTTTTTTAAATATATAAAAGAATATAAAATAAAACAAACAAATTAAAATGAAAGAACCGCAAAAATTTGCAAAAACACCCTTAAAGTGATCAAACCAACATGTTGACCTAACAGCTGTTTGCATACTTGAAGCTCCCTTTTATAGTTTAGTAAAATATATTAGAAAAAATATATACAGTTTATAAGACCATAAAAACATATTAAATAATAATAAAAACATTATAAAACACCATTTTTATAGAAACTCACAGCATGATTGTTACATCTATGATAAAAATAAAAGTACAAGTCTCTCTAGGTACTAGAAGGAAAATACAATTCCAAACACTAACGATAAAAAAACATAGAGCAAATTATTGCTGGTTCATATTACTATAGAACTCCATAGCATATTTCATACCAAAGTCCTAGTTCCTGTAACTTTCATCTGAGGTTGACAATGCATTTTTGAAGTTTCAAGCTTTCTGTAAAAAAAGAAAACACATATATAGTGAAATGTCAGTAGCTATATGTACGGTTCTCAAACCAAAAAAGAAAAATAAATAAATGTATTTATTGTTTGCTTTATTGTTTGCGAAGTGGGTACCGGCAGAAAGCGATTCTTGTAGTACTCAACCATTTTCTCTTGTTCCAAGACTTTTGTTTGCTTGTATCCGTCAAGATTGTTCATTTCCTATGAGATGATTAATTCAGCACAAATAAAATAGAACAATGATGCAGGAAGCATCTCACTTTAACGTTGCAGAATTAGGATAATACTGCACACCAAAGGGGTGTAATGTATGAAGACACCCTAATAAAAATACCGGAGGTTGATTCCACTGCTTGAACTTATATATGTAACATGTTATGTTGATCAGACTCTTAAAATATGTAAATGGGTGCATCGGAAGAGAAGAGTCTGGAAGACTTACAAGAAACACAAAGAAAACTTTATTCTTTTTTCAAGGCTTACCTTCATTATAATGCACATAAATTATACATGAAAAATGAACCAACCAACTAGCCTTGAAGTTTACGCTATTACCAAAGGAAAGAAATGCAATTTTAACAAGCCTTAGTGTCTATGTTTTCCAACGGAAAGTCATGGATCCTTTTCTATTGTGATGAACATTCTAGTATACAACATCTAATAAAACTAAATTAATCTTAAGAACAATAAAATTTCTTATATAATATAAATATATTAATCATACTTTACACTCCAAATTGAATATAAGTCATACCTCAATCCACTTGGCTAGTTTAGGCCTCCCGGTTGTGATGTCATAGTTAAACCCCTCTGGCATAAAAACATGGAACCTTTCGATAAATGGAGCATATATTATGTCAACCTAGCACGATCAAGTTTTCATATCAGCAAAAACTTCTATGAAGTTTGAAATTCTAGGAAAAAAGTACAACCACACTACTTTGTACTACTTGTTGAGTATGTTTTTGGAAAATGATACCATCTAACATGGAACATTATTGGAGAGGAAAAGAAAATGAAAGATAGTAATGACCTGACTGAATTGACCAAGGAAGAAAGGCCCATCGTCGAATTTGTGGAGAGCTTTTTCTAGGTAATCAAATTGTGCACCTAGTACAAGTGTTAAAACCGTTAACTTACATAAGAAACATTTAACAAACAAAACATGATGAGTTTCAACAAACACATGCTCAATTCTCACCAGCCAGTTTCCGTGCATCTTTTGCGAAAGATCTGTATACTTCTGGGACGAATGTAGTGTCACTATAAGCTATCAATTCTTCAGCAAATTTTTGCTTTTCCTGGTCCTGCATTAGTTGGCCAATATTTTTTTTTATCAATTTACATCTTAAGATTTTCCTACACAAAAAGGATCATACTGAAATTTCACATCTTACATCTGGCATAAATGATGGTCCTTCAAAGTTATAGTCAACATATTTAACCAGAACCAAACTCTCTCCGATCACCTTGTTGTTGTGCTCTAGGGAAGGCACCTGCGAAAAGTAGAAAATATATATAAACCTTCACGTGAAATGAGATGCATTCTCTCCTAAAGAATTAAATTCACTTCCATCAATCATATGAAAGATAAGACTTGAACATGTATGCACTAGCTTTTCAATAGTCATTGAATTCAAAGAGAAAGAGAAATCCCTTTCCCAAAAATTCATGGACATTTTCTTCAGGAGTTTTCCTACAATTTACAGCAAGGCCAAATTCCTCTGTCAAAGTACTAGCTCAAGATTTCAAAATACAAGTGAATTGGGTTATTAAAAATTAAAGTTGGTATTGTCGAAAATTACCTTATTTTTGGGGTAAACTTTTTCCTTGTACCAATCAGGCCTGTTCTGAAGATCAATTGGAACTAACTTGATCATGTCTTGCAAACCCTGCAATTCAAAATGTTAAAAAGTTTATCTAGACAGGTATAAGAACACATGTGCTGATTAATTTCAACAATAATAGAAATTACTTCCAAAAATTAAAATAACTAACGACATAAATAAAATTAACAATTCTAATTAGTAGCACTTCCTATCTGATGAGGATATAACTTTTGAGCTATGGGCTAATCCAAACCGAATATTTTTGACATAGAATGTGAATATGTAAATTAAAAATCATCAAAATTTTAATGTATATTAAAATCCAAGTGAAGACCCATGGATTTTCGTAGATAAGAGTTTTATATGATGAGTTGAAGTCTTATGTCTATTCGAGAGAATTTCTTCTCTCCGATCGAGCAGCAAACAACCCCTTGTAAAGGGTTTCAACACTATCTGAATTCTAAGAAGTTGTTGCTTTTCATCAATCATTGCGCACTAGTCTTTTCTACACCTAGTAAAGGGGCTTCTTCTTGTTGCACGTAGTGTACTTGTAAATACGTAAACAAAATTGAGAAATACTCCCTCTTTTTTATTTTACGTGGCAGCATTTTCACTGGACATGAAATTTGAAAAAGAAATGAACCTATATCAAAACTATCTTTCGACATTTGGTCTGATACATGTCATGACATTTTTATGGCTTTAAAGATATGCAATTATGAGTAAAATGGTAAGTTCAAGTTTAAAGAGTCTCCAAATATAGAAAGTTTTACTTGTTTAAAGAACAATCTACTAAGAGAAAAGCTCGATAAATTAGAATGGAGGAAGTGGTATAAAGACAAACCTTAACATTTCTTGTAATCCACACACGTTGTGAATAGGGGCATTGATAATTGATATACAACCTTCAGACAACACAATCAACTCAGATCACAATCTTTAGTCGGAGAAATAAAACCGTAATGATGAGAAAGAACACATTTTTCATAACGAAGACAAACACCATAGTTTCTTAAGGCAAACAAGAAAGAAATAAGAGAAAATATTTATTCAAACCTGGTAGTTCCATCAAAGAGTGATGGGGGTTGGGAAGTAGAATCCAGAGATGGTGGTAGAAGGTCTTGTACACTCCTGTCCGAATAGCAGAATAACCCTTGAACATCCATATCAAAAGCAAAATAAAATATACAATTTGCATACAAGATACATATACAACCATTTATCCTATATTTAAAACAAGTAGTCTTGGTGAATCACATACACACACAAACCCCAAACCCCACCTCCCACTTTATTATCTTTTTTCTTTTTTTTAATGGCCAATCGAATAGTTCCTTGAGATAACTCCGACCACCACTACCCACAACCTTAAAACCATTACTAGGTAACACTTCATCTTCTTCATTATATATAAAAGTTACTCAACTGAAATATCCTACGGATAAAGAAATTAACTTTGTAGCTAACTCAACTCCTCATAAGACCATTCATTAGTAGATCACTCAACACTAAAGCTAGACATAAAAAATATGGACAATTTCATATGGCATCCAATATAAGGACTTTTACACTAACTATGACGATTCATCAAACACCATTTCCTCTCCCTTCTCTGCTAACTTGTAGGGGTCAGACCCCCACAAAGGGAATTTTATACCAGAACCACTATCTATTGTTGTACTTATATTGTATCTTGTTATTTTTTTGTTTTATTTTTCATGAAATCGTGCTTTAGATACTTTTGTTTTGAATCTGGAGTTTATAACAAAGAACCCTTGTTACCCTATAAAACATTCAAAGAAACAAATGGACCTCGAACATAACTCAATCCCTTAATCAATACTTCTTTAAATGATTACTGTTAATTACTAGCTATTTTGAACAAATTAAATACATTTGATTAACAATTAACAAAAACTTAAGCAAATGAAAACTTACGAAGAAGCCATTGATAATTGTTTTTTCTTGAATGGAAGAGGACTTAGAAGATTCTGGATATGTGAAGCGATGAAAACAAGAATTTTGGGAGCTTTTATAGAAGGAGTACAGGTTGTGTGAGCAACATTTTGACAAAGTGAAGGGATCACTTGCTATTAAATACTATTCAATGTTTAATACATTTTTCAAAGCATTAAATTAAATATATTCAAAGGGAATTATAGTAAATAAAACTATTATTTATTATTTCTAAAGGTGTGTGTCAAATAAGTAGTAGAAAACTATTGTTAGCCAAATGGAGTATTTCATAATTTTAAATTTTAATACCAATATCATATAAAAAAAATTGATTCTAAATTTGTATCAAAATTAATTATTTTTTATAAACCAAATAATAAACTCAATCAATTTTTCTATTAGTTTGAAAGATGGCCAATTTTTGCATACTTCCTGTAGGGTTTTTTTATTGGTAATTATACAGATTTTTTCAAAGTATACTGTTATAGATAAATTTAATTATTATATTTAGCAATTCATTTTTTTTAATTAAATACTAAAAATGCACGTGTTCAGTATTTAAAGGACAAAAAAAATCTATTTTTTTCACTAAATGCACAAGAATTATGGCTATCAATTCACAAAATTATGAGAAAATGAAGGAAAATTTTAATGTATGTGTAAGGTCCATGTAGAAAGTTTATTGGGCTTGGTTGGCTAGTATAGGAGTTTTATGGAAGGATTCTCATCTATCTCTTCTCCTTTGACCAAGCTAACTCAGAAGATGGTCAAATTTCAATGGTTTGAAGCTTGTGAGAAAAGCTTTCAGGAGTTGAAAAAGAGACTGACTACCGCTCTAGTTTTGACCTTACTAGAGGGTACTCAAGCCTCTGTGGTATATTGTAATGCATCAAGAGATCGCTTGGGTTGTGTATATATGCAGAATGACAAGGTTATATAACTTATATCTCTCGATAGTTGAAGGTTCATGAGAGGAATTATACAACTCATAACTTAGAATTTGTTGCAGTAGTGATTGCTTTAAAGATATGGCGTCACTATTATTTTGGTGTTCATGTTGATATATTCACTCACAAGAGCCTGCAATATGTGTTCAGCTAGAAAGATCTCAACCTCTGACAGAGAAGGTTGTTGGAATTACTAAAGAACTATGACATGAGTATTCTTTACCACCCAGGTAAGGCTAATTGATTGCTGAAGCCTGAAGCATGTTTTTCATGGGAAATACTTCCTATGTGGAAGAAGATAAGAGGGAGTAAGCTAAAGATGTGCACGGGCTTGCACATTAGGGAGTCCGGCTTATGGATTCCACAAAAGGAGGCATAATTTCACTAATAGGGCTGAGTCGTCCTTAGTGTAAGAGGTGAAAGAAAAGCAAGATCAAGACCCTATTTTGCTTGATTTGAAGGCAAGTGTCCATAACCAAAGAGTATTGACTTTTCAACAAGGGGAAGATGGTGTGTTGAAGTACCAAGGAATATTATGTGTACCTATGGTGTATGGACTCCAAGATAGGATCTTGCAGGAGGCTCCTAGCTCCATAAATTCCAATCATCCGGGTTCCACCAAGATAAATCGCGACTTCAAAGAGGTATATTGGTGGGAAGGCATGAAGATTAATATTTCTCAGTTTGTTGCCAAGTGCTCAAATTGCCAACAAGTGAAAGTAGAACACCAAAGGCCTGGAGGTTTAGCTGTAAGACTTGATGGAGTTTTGGTCTCCATTATTTCATATAGAGGTGCACAATTTATTGCACAACTCTGGAAATCCTTCAAGAGAGGTTTGTTAATTGATATCTAGACCTTAGAAGATATGTTAAGGGATTGTGTGATCGACATCAAGGGAAATTGGGTTGATCACATAACTCTCATTGAGTTCGCTTACAACAATAGTTAACATTCGAGCATCCAAATGGCTCCATGTGAAACTCTTTATAGGAGAAGATGCAAATCTCCTATTGGGTGGTTCTAAATTGGTTAAGAATGGTTAATAGGACCTAATATAGAGAAGGTGAAAGTGATTATAGAAAGGTTGAAGACTTCACAAAGTTGCGAAAAGCTCTACATAGACTTTAGGAGAAGACCATTAGAGTTTGAGGTAGACGATTGGGTGTATCTTAAGGTTTCACCCATGAATGAAGTTATGAGGTTTTTTAAGAAGGGGAAACTTAGTCCCTGGTAAATTGTACCTTATATAATCTCCAAGAGAGTAATCAATGTACCTTATGACTTGGAACCGCCCCAAGAGCTAGAAGCGGTTCATCCGATATTCCATATTTCTATGTTGAAGAAGTGTTTGGATGATCCTTCATTGCTAGTATCCATGGAGAATGTTGACATTCAGGATAACCTACGCAATGAAGAGGTTCCTTTTTATATTTTGGATCGTCAAGTTTGTAAGTTGAGGATAAAGGAAGTTGATTCAGTCAAGTTCTTTTGGAGCAACCAATTCATTGAAGAGGCGACATGGGAAGCTGAGGAAGATATGAAAAATACATATCCATATCTCTTTGAATAAAGATAAAATGCAGATCAAGGTAACAATTTCTCTCCTTAGTACTTTATAAGGCTATGTATAAGCATGTTATTATTTGCTTTTGTTTGTTGAGTGCCAAAATGATGTTACTACCCTTAGCTTGGTGAAAAAATTCTTATTCGGGGACGAATGTTCCCAACGGGGAGATATTGTAACATCTCGTAACTTGAATTAACTACCGTTAAGCTAAATAAACAAGAATAATAAATTTTGAGAATAAGGAAGGAAATCTGGAAAATTTCCATCTTTCAAAAGGGTGTTTTGGCAATTTTCAAAAGGACATAACATCTAGCTCATGAGAAGTTTAGATGGTTTATTTATATGTATGGAAAGTGCTTAGGAATATCTTTCCAAAGACACCACGTCTGTGAAATTCTGAGATCGTATGAGGGAGATATGACATTCAGAAGTTGGGTTGTTGGACTGAGGAAAGTCCAATCTGGATTTTAGCTAGAGCAAAGTTTTCGTTCCACCCTAGTATTTCCTAATTAGTTTACTGGTTATATTAGGGGTAAAAACATGTCCTAAATCAATTAAATAAAATTTAGAATCCTTAGGGCTAGGAAGAAAAAGAGAAAAGAATTGGAAGACCAAGCATCGTCCAAGAACGCCAAGATCGTAGCGACAATTTCGTCGGGGTGATCCCTATCAAGGTATGTGAGATCATTCATTGTTGGTTTCTTTCACTCAAAATCCAAATTGATTCAATTCATAAATTTTGAGTTATTTGAATGAAAATCTTGAAGTTCTTGATGAAAAGTTTTGAAGTTCTTGTTGGTTGAATTGAAGTTGACCTCTAGTAGTTTTGATTCATGTTTCCAGACTGCTTTTGGGTCTAATCTATTGGTTAATGAGGTATGTAGGGATCCTAAGTGTTTGGGGTGGTATCCATGGATGTTTAGGAGGTTTAGAGATGAAAACGGAGAAAAAAAGTCAAAAGTCCCGTCAGATAACTTTTGGGGCGCTGCGCATGCCAGAGCACCTCAGGGAAGCCTCTGCCTGACAAGCCATGGTGAACCGCGCCTCTCAGAGCGCCCAGAACAGGATCTGTCCGATAGGCCTTGGTGCCTCTCAAAGCTCCACGACCCCATGGAGACCCTGTTCATTTACTATCTCTTCGTATTAGTTCCTATGTGTTGTAATTATCATTCCTAGTTGATTCAACAACTCTTAAGTACATATAAACATTATGAAATCATTCAAAATCATGAGATCGTGATCCTTGAATCCATAATTCAATTCAAGGAAAGTTAAGATCAAAGTCAAGGAAGTTAAGGGTTTAGTTTAAAGGTTGAGAAGCAACCCACAATAACTTCTCAATGTTTTCAAAGAGTTTTAAAACAATCATTTTAACTTTGTTTTAAGTCTGAAGTTACAAGTCAAAAAAGAGAGTAAAGACTTGAGTTAAATTCCCAAAGCCATGAGGGAAGTAAGTATTCTCTAAGAGTTAAAGTTTCAAGTTAAGTAAAAAGCAAGAGTTGAGTTCATCTCTCTATGTTAAAAGGGGGACTAAGTATTCCCTAAAGGTTGATAAATGTTTTACATTTAAGTGAAAAACAAAACTAAGATGTTCCAAAAGAGTTTTGAACTAAAGAGGGGAACATTGATTCCAAAAAGAGCTTTAAATCTAAAGGGTTCAGTAAATTATCTCAACCCAAAGGAAAGGAGGTTTATTAAAAACATAAACTAAAGCACATTTTGGAAGTATTATTGGGTGCCGATGTCGGATTAGAGTTTAGATAACTCAAGTCCCCATGTAAATCATGTAGCCATCATGGTATTAACGTGTCATACTTTTTAGATGATCACGTTAGTTAGCCAGTGGATCCACTACGTATAGGATGTCCTATATGACGGAAAAGTATATACAATTGTACCAACGTGGGTAAGACGCTGTATCATCGCTTAGGCTGATAGTGGTGGTTTTCTCTTAGGGAATCTCCCACAGAAATTATATTACATTCATATTTTAGTAAAGTTAAGTTTATTATATATATATATATATATATATATATATATATATATATATATATATATAACATATGTCCTTATTGTTTTATATTTGACTTGTTATTTTATGAGTTGAGTAGAACCAAGCTAAGTTCATCCATACTCCATTCTAAGATTTGTAGCTGTAGTTAGTATTCCATCTCGCATTCTCGTACATTCAATGTACTGATGCCAGTTTGCCTGCATCATTTAATAATGCAGACGCAGGTAATCATGATTAGCACAAACGCTTCGCTGATTCAGATTGAGCTCCGAAGTCAGTAGTGATCCTTCTTGCATTTTGGAGGAAATCCTTTTCATTTGATTTACTAGATTAGTTTTTAGGATGTTCTAGGGTATGTCCCAACATCAATCTTAGTTAGTTTAGAGGCTTCATAGGTTTTGAGTCTATTTTACTTGTTGAGACTTAATTGCAATTTTGCCAGATTATTTATATAAATTATTCACTTTGAACATGTTTTATTCTTGTGTAAGTTGAGTGTATTCTTCCGCTGAGTTTAATAAGACAGGCCAAGGGTCTTTTTGGGTGCCAGTTATGGTCTATGAGTGTCAACCACGTCCAGGCTGTAGGCTTCGAGCTTGACATTTACAAATAAAATA
Source organism: Solanum lycopersicum (assembly GCF_036512215.1). NCBI lineage: Eukaryota > Viridiplantae > Streptophyta > Magnoliopsida > Solanales > Solanaceae > Solanum > Solanum lycopersicum. Next base: position 48,830,017 of record NC_090801.1, on the reverse strand, counting down.
TGACAATCAAAATCCTCCGCTAATAAATTTGTTGTCCCTACTTAACCTAATTAGTTGATCGAGCTCGTAGAAGAAAAGGACTATTAACATTTTTTACAATTTAGAAATAAAAATATTTTTTACTTTTATTAGTTTAAAATATTTCCTTAAAGAAGAAAGAAGAAAATAATGTGTTTCTTTGTTTCCTTAGAAGATGAAAGAAGTAAATAATAGTGTTCACTGGTTACTAGAGTTTACTGATGGTGCTTATTGGTTGTTGATTGCCCTTGATGTTTAATGACAGTCTAAATACACTGAATAATCTTTAGTGGTTGTTGATAACTATTGATTATGGTTGTTATTTTCTTTTCAACGTTTTTTTTTTGTTTGCTAATCTGAATAGAGGAGATAACATGCTTATGAAATTTATTAATGATGGTATTTTATGTGGTAAGGAAATTACTTTTATTTTTTTGGGTTCTTTTTGTTGGAAAAATGGAGAAGAAAAAGAGAATTATTTTTTCATAGGATAAAAGAGATCTGGGATAAATTAGTACAACTATAGTGCGTTTGAACATATTTTCTGTAGTTTGTTTACTTCGATAAGTAAGATTTTGTTTATTTTTTTCCCAAGTGCACTAAAGCATTTAACTAAAGTTTTCTTTTGAATTAGAAATATTCTTTTATGCATATAGGGTAAGATCTGCACTTCCATTTTTATTTATTTTTCCCTATATTATTTGTTTTATATAACTATGAGAAGAAGTAAATGAACAGATGTTGTCTCCTAACAATAATTGAATATTAGTTTAGTTTCTCATTAAGATTCAATACCTTTTAAAGAAAATTTGAATATGATGAAAATTGGGAAAATCATTGTCGGAATCATTGTTGACAAATAGAATATGATTCTATGGGGGAAAATCATGTTTTATATTTATTTACCTTGATTGTTATTTTTTAATATTCTTTAGAAGTTATTAGATTTATTTCATAAATGTTAGGATATATGGGCATTATGTGATGATCTCAGAATATATTTATTACTAATAATATGTATTATGTTTAGAGGAGGAGAAAGACATTAGTGGTTTTTGTACTTGCTATGGGTGGTTTCTATGGATTAAATCTCCAAAAGAAAGTTTCGTGTTTCTAATGTGTATTTTGATGGTGCACATTTTGAAAGTATAGGGAAAACATATGAAAAATAATTTCACATACTAGAAAAATAATTTTGAAAAAATATTTTAAATGTTTTGGGGGAGGGAGGAGGGAGCTAATTCAAATTTGAAAGTACAAGTTATTAAATTTAAAAGATTATATGAGTCTTTCTTTAATAGTATATGATATGACTAGTATAAAACCACAAAGTTATATTACACGTTCAAAGGAATTATACTCTTTGATGAAAAAATGTCATTAAAAAGATTATGATTTTTCATGAAAATATATGTCTATTAAAATAATCTTTTTTATAGGCATGAACACTAGTTAAAAGTTTTTTTTTGGTAACTTCATATTTCACTCATAACAAAAATTGTAACTTCTACTAAATAAAGTAGTATTGGACAAACTATTCACTCATAATACCTACAAATCTTATTGTGTTTTAACGATATCATTTGGGTGATAAGCCCCTTATTGGATCGATGAGTCTATGGTCATGGTTAATCTATAGAAAATTGAATTTCATAGAAAGATCCTTCTAAAAAGAACATATGACAAGGTATTGACTCTAAAAATATGTGTGTATTTGATAAAGTTATTAAATGTAAAGAAAATATATATGGAAAACATTTACCTGACAAAAGGTCTTTTCAAACTTAGTATTTCTATTTTTTATTACTTTCTTGAATGAAACTCTTTAGGACATAAATCCTTGGAACATGACAATTATAAAATATTGAAAAAAATTGACCGACTTAGAAGTTTTAGCCAACTTTTAATGGAATAAATCAAAATGTCAAGTATGTGTTGAATCGATGTATGTTAAGCATATGTATAATTACTTTGAAAGGAATTTTAATTCCTTAATTTGATTCACACTGACATTTATGATATGAAGTCAACACCATCACTTGATTGGAAAAAGCATTCATAAAGTTTATTGGCCATTGCACTAGATATCGTTATGTTTATTTTCTAAATGGTAAGGATGAATCATTTTAAACACATAGGCAATATAAAATTGAAGTTGGAAATAAGTTGGGTAACAAGATTACCATGGTTAGAAGTGGTATATGTGGTGAATATGATTCTTCTTTTGCAGAAATATATCTTGAAAATCGAATCATCCATAAAATTATTCCACATACTCACCTTAATATAAAGAAATTATTGACACAAAATAATGGAACTTTGAATAAAATATTGAATGTCATACATTTATATAAACATTTACCACAAAATTTGTGGGGGCGCTATCTTTAAAGCAAAAAAGATCAACCAAAGGTTTGTTTGTTAAGAATGAGGGAATATTTTTTTTTGTTAGTAAAAGGAGTAACAAACAAACAATTTTGTTTGGTACGAAAGGGAGCACCAAAAAGTCATTTTTGTTCAGGCTTTGTTGTAGCATGATAGATAATTTTTTGTTGACCCTTAAAGTAAATACAAGAATTAACTCTTGAAAGATAGTGATCTAGCAATTTCTAATACAATCTATTCCATATGAGATATGGAAATGACGGAACTATTCCCAAATGAGTCAAAATAAGACTTAAGACTATGGGTTGTATATTCATTGGATATGCTACAAATAGTAAAGAATGTTGATATATGGTTCCTAAGTCTAAACTATCGGATAGTCAAGTGAAGAGTCTAAACAATCTTGGAAAGAACCAAAGGTGGTTGTACTTAATAAAGAGATTCAGAGGTGTTGTAAATGTCAATTGACAAATTACTTCGTTCGAGATTGATTTTGCAACATTTTTCTCAAAAACGAGTCTCCTTAATTTAAAGAAGTTATGTTCTCTATGAACTCATTCCTTTTTGGAATAGGTTGTCAACAGTAAGATTGGTTCAATCTTGAGCAATCATACTTGAGTGTTTGTTGATCTCCGGGAAATAAACCTGTGCGTTCAAATTGGATCTACAAAAGGAAATGAAAGTTGATAAAGCTATTGAAAAATGCAAAGCAAGACTTGTTATCATAGGCTATATACAATAAGAAAGCCTTGAATATTTTGACACAAAATAGTCACTAATTAAGATTACATCAATTTAGATGTTAATTTTGCAAGTTGCAGTATACGGCCTTCAAATTGTGCAAAGTGGATGTGAAACTTCTTAAAAAATGGAGAACTTGAGGAAGAAATTTACATGTTACAACCCGAGGTCTTTATGATTCCTGGTAATAGAAAGTCCATACCGTAACAACCCGAGGACATCGTGGTTCCTGGTGATAAAGAAAAAGTCAATAAACTTTTTAAGACACTTTTTTGGACTAAAAACAAATGCCCAAATTATGACATCTAAAGTTTGATCAAACTATTATGGCAAATGAACTCAAGATCAATGAATGTTATAAATGTTTTTACATTAAAGACACTCCAAGTTCCAAGGTGATTGTTTAAATTTATGTTTATGACATGTTGATCATCAAAAGACAGATTTATGACACAAATGCTACTAAGCATATACAAGAGTAGCTTCGATATAAAAGCATTGAAGTTACTGATGTGTTTGAAAAGGTACTTGACAAGTTCAAGTATTTGGATTTTTATATTGATAAGACTCAAATAAACGTGACAGTGAAAATAGTTTTGGAGTATTTAAAATTAAAACTATTACTTTGTGTTAAAGAATGACAAAAGTCCCACATCGGTGATTAATGAGATGGGTGGACTCTTTATAAGGCTTGGGCAATCCTTCTCCTTTTAGCTAGCTTTTGGGGTGTGAGTTAGGCCTAAGACCTAATTTCACATGGTATCAGAGCAGGACCTGTCTCACCCGATGTTGGGGTCCCCAAAATTAAAATTGCCCACGCACCAGATGCTAAGCATTGGGCGTGAGATGGGGTGTTAAAGAATGACAAAAGTCCCACATCGGTGATTAATGAGATGGGTGGACTCTTTATATGGCTTGGGCAATCCTCCTCCCTTTGAGCTAGCTTTTGGGATGTGAGTTAGGCCTAAGACCTAATTTCACACTTTGCAATATTATTAATATTCAACAGTGTTGGAAGAATACTAATATTGAAATTGAATAACCAGGTCAAATGAAGTAAAGTAATCGAGTGGACATGTACTTACTCTTGGTAGATGACTAGTTTCTTGGAAATCATCCCAACAGAAATGTGTTGCTCCTTCTAGTATGAAATATTAGTTGATCGCTCTAAATAACGACGTACAAGAAGTTGAATAACTCCAATAATTCTTGAAAGAATTATAGTCCAAACCTTTAGCTTCAATATGCATACAATGTGAGAGTTAATTTGCAATTGGTAGAGCATGAAACATGATATATAACGGAATGTCTTGTCATATTTGACTTATACGTTATATCTTGAGAGAACTAATCTCCAAATGATTTTTCAAATTTTTTATGTAAAGTTAGAGGATAATGAGTCGGATCCACTTAGAGAAGGCCTAAATATAAAGGGAGTTGATAGATTGTCCAAGGGATGAGACTTTGGCCGAGGACAAGTCATTTTGCCTATAAGCCTACCTAGAATACAGGAGATCCAATGATCTAGGTTCAAGGAGATCAAATAAAGTCATTAATGATGGTCCAACATTATAGAAACATTTTTATGGTCCATTCTTATGGTATGACAATGTTAAGTAAAAAGAATAAGCCATTTCCACTTTTTAATGGTTTCTAAGTTTTATACAGGGTATGTAAAATAGTGTATCTACGATATATCACATTTATAAATCACACATGTATGTGTGAAGTGTAAGTTGCTTAAAGGAGAATCTGATAAGATCAGTTCTCTACTCACTTATAAACCAAGACATGTTCATGGCTGAAATGAAAAAAAAAACAATCAGAACCAAAAATAGTTCAAGGTTTGAGTGAGTGACTTATATTGTCTATGTATACACCAAAGCTCGACGGTTCAAAGATATCAAATCTATCGATTGATCGAGTATATCCGATATGTGTTCACTATGGAAACCCATTTATTTTGATGTAATCAATCCTCACTTATCCAGATGCAATCATTCCCTATTCATGTGGGAGATACATGGGTTGGAAAGGTGTGAACATGAAATGAAGGGTTGTGACTCTCCGAAAGGGTTGTGACTTTGTCGAACGCTTGTGATCTAAGTGAAAGGTTGTACCTTTTCCAAGGGGTTGTGACCTTTACCCTTTGTTGTCTATAATTAGAGTGACTTTCACTCATTTTCTACATTGAATTCTTACATTTTCTTGCATACCTTTCTAACAAAACAAAATTGACCGATCGTGTCTGTGTATGTGATCTGTTGCTGGCATTTTGAGTTTGTTGAAATTATTGATGTTTGAGGTACCACTACTTGTTTAATTTTTAATCATTTTATCTTGCGAGGAATTAATCGACAACCTGAGGGACTTGAGAGGATTAAATTTCTTAAGGACACACAATGAGTTCTGAGAACTTGGATAGTTCTTCTATTTTTTTCATCTTTTATTATTTCGGATTTGCTAATCTTAAAACAAGAGAAAACAATGGTTGGAATAGTGTTTTGAAGGGCATGATTTATAGATTTTTGAGTAAGGATACATGAACAAAATTCTTGATAGGATTGAGGGGAAAATTGCAGCATATCGGAATGCATCCTTGAATCGACTTTTCACTATTGATGAGGTAAAGGAAGTTGTATTCTCAATGCATTTAGATAAGGTGTCAGGTCCATATGGGATGAATTTGAGTTTTTATCAGAGTTTTGGGATATAAATGGTAAATATGTGATGAATGTGATACTCAGTTTTGTCAATAACAATGGAGTCATTACAGAAAATAATTTTCACAAAAAATATTTTGATTCCAAAAAAGAAGTAACACGAGCTCGTTTATGATCAAAGACCGATTTCTGTATGTATTATTACTGATCATATAGTTTGCAAGATGTTGGCCAATCGTATTAAATTTTTCTTGAAGAATTGTGTTGATAAAGCCCAAAATGCATTTATTCTTAGAATATTTATTTTTTATAATTTCATTATCTCATTTGAGTTCAATCACCATTTAAAAGGAAAAACACATGGAAAGACAAGATCTGTTACTTTGAAAATTGATATTAGAAAAGCATATGATAAACTGGAGTGGAACTTTTTGAGAAAGATAATGATATAGATGGAATTTTCATCGGATTCGATTACAAAGATGATGCAAATGGTTTGCATCTCATGTTGCTAACCATTTTGTGATATTATACATAACGAGGCCATCGATAGGCGGATCCTCTGTCACCACATCTTTTCATCATTGTAGCAGTGGGTTTTTTTGGCTTTGGTAAGTACTCATGCTTTCTAAGGAACTCTACATGGAGTGAAAGTCACTCCGAAAGCTCCACCTAGTACTTCTATTTAGCAGATGAGGCCGTATAATTTTTTAAAGATATGGAGTTGGAGTCTAATTTTATCAAAAAATGTTTCTCCTATATAAAACTCTTTTTATAAATTCTTTTTTAAATATATAAAAGACTATAAAATAAAACAAACAAATTAAAATGAAAGAACCACAAAAATTTTCAAAAACACCCTTAAAGTGGTTAAACCAACATGCTGACCTACTACCTGTTTGCATACTTGAAGCTCCCTTTTATAGTTTACTAAATATATTTAAAAAAATATATAGAGTTTATGAGACCATAAAAACATTTTAAATAATAATAAAAACATTATAAAACACTATTTTTATAGAAATTAACACAGCATGATTGTTACATCTATGATAAACATAAAAGTACAAGTCTCTCTAGGTAATAGAAGGAAAATACAATTCCAAACACTAACTATAAAAAAACATAGAGCAAATTATTGCTGGTGCATATTATTATAGAACTCCATAACATATTTCATACCAAAGTCCTAGCCCCTGTAACTTTCATCTGAGATTGACAATGCATTTTTGAAGTTTCAAGCTTTCTGTAAAAAGAGAAAACACATATATAGTGAATTGTCAGTAGCTATATGTACGATTCTCAAACCAAAAAAGAAAAATAAATAAATGTATTTATTGTTTGCTTTATTGTTTGCGAAGTGGGTACCGACAGAAAGCGATTCTTGTAGTACTCAACCATTTTCTCTTGTTCCAAGACTTTTGTCTGCTTGTATCCGTCAAGATTGTTCATTTCCTATGAGATGATTAATTCAGCACAAATAAAATAGAACAATGATGCAGGAAGCATTCCACTTTAACGCTGTAGAATTAGGAATAATACTGCACCCCAAAGGGGTGTAATGTATGAAGACACCCTAATAAAAATACCGGTGGTTGATTCCACGGCTTGAACTTATATATGTAACATCTTATGTTGATCAGACTCTTAAAATATGTAAATGGGTGCATCAAAAGAGAAGAGTCTGCAAGACTTACAAGAAACACAAAGACAACTTTATTGTTTTTTCAAGGCTTACCTTCATTATAATGCACATAAATTATACATGAAAAATGAACCAACCAACTAGACATGAAGTTTACGCTATCACCAAAGGAAAGAAATGCAATTTTAACAAGCCTTAGTCTCTATGTTTTCTACCGGAAAGTCATGGACCCTTTTCTATTGTGATGAACATTCTAGTATACAACATCTAATATAACTAAATTAATCTTAAGAATAACAAAATTTCTTATATAATATAAATATGTAAATCATACATTACACTCCAAATCGAATATAAGCCATACCTCAATCCACTTGGCTAGCTTAGGCCTCCCTGATGTCATAGTTAAACCCCTCTGGCATAAAAACATGGAACCTTTCGATAAATGGAGCATATATTATGTCAACCTAGCACCACCGAGTTTTCATATCAGCAAAAACTTCTATGAAGTTTGAAATTCTAGGAACAAAATACAACCACACTACTTTGTACTACTTGTTGAGTATGTTTTTGGAAAATGATACCATCTCACATGGAACATTATTGGAGAGGAAAAGAAAATGAAAGATAGTAATGACCTGACTGAATTGACCAAGGAAGAAAGGCCCATCGTCGAATTTGTGGAGAGCGTTTTTTAGGTGATCAAATTGTGCACCTAGTACAAGTGTTAAAACCGTTAACTTACATAAGAAACATTTAACAAACAAAACATGATGAGTTTCAACAAAAACATGCTCAATTCTCACCAGCCAATTTCCGTGCATCTTTTGCGAAAGATCTGTATACTTCTGGGACGAATGTAGTGTCACTATAAGCTATCAATTCTTCAGCAAATTTTCGCTTTTCCTGGTCCTGCAATAGTTGACCAATATTTTTTTTTATCAATTAACATCTTAAGATTTTCCTACACAAAAAGGATCATACTGAAATTTCACATCTTAAATCTGGCATGAATGATGGTCCTTCAAAGTTACAATCAACATATTTAACCAAAACCAAACTCTCTCCGATCACCTTGTTGTTGTGCTCTAGGGAAGGCACCTGCGAAGAGTAGAAAATATATATAACCCTTCACGTAAAATGAGATGCAGGCTCTCCTAAAGAATTAAATTCACTTTCATCAATCATATGAAAGATAAGACTTGAACATGTATGCACTAGCTTTGTCAATAGTCATTTAATTCAAAGAGAAAGAGAAATCCCTTTCCCAAAAATTCATGGACATTTTCTTCAGGAGTTTTCATACAATTTACAGCAAGCCCAAATTCCTTTGTCAAAGTACTAGCACAAGATTTCAAATACAAGTGAATTGGGTTATTAAAAATTAAAGTTGGTATTGTCGAAAATTACCTTATTTTTGGGATAAACTTTTTCCTTGTACCAATCAGGCCTGTTCTGAAGATCAATTGGAACTAACTTGATCATGTCTTGCAAACCCTGCAATTCAAAATGTTAAAAAGTTCATCTAGACAGGTATAAGAACACATGGGCTGATTAATTTCAACATTAATAGAAATTACTTCCAAAAATTAAAATAACTAACGACATAAATAAAATTAACAATTCTAATAAGTAGCACTTCCTTTCTGATGAGGATAGAACTTTTGAGCTATGGGCTAATCCAAACCGAATATTTTTGACATAGAATGTGAATATGTAAATTAAAAATCATCAAAATTTTAACGAATATTAAAATCCAAGGGAAGACCCATGGCTTTTCGTAGATAAGAGTTTTATACGATGAGTTGAAGTCTTATGTCTATTCGCGAGAATTTCTTCTCTCCGGTTGAGCAGCAAACAACCCCTTGTAAAGGGTTTCAACACTATCTGAATTCTAAGAAGTTGTTACTTTTCAACAATCGTTGCGCACTAGTCTTTTCTACACCTAGTAAAGGGGCTTCTTCTTGTTGCACGTATTGTACTTGTAAATACGTAAACAAAATTGAGAAATACTCCTTTTTTATTTTACGTGGCAGCATTTCACTGGACATGAAATTTGAAAAAGAAATGAACATATATCAAAACTATCTTTCGACATTTGGTCTTATACATGTCATGACATTTTTATGGCTTTAAAGATATGCAATTATGAGTAAAATGGTAACTTCAAGTTTAAAGAGTCTCCAAATATAGAAAGTTTTCCTTGTTTAAAGAACAATCTACTAAGAGAAAAGCTCGATAAATTAGAATTGAGGAAGTGGTATAAAGGAAAACCTTAAGATTTCTTTTAATCCACACACATTGAGAATAGGGGCATTGATAATTGATATACAACCTTCAGACAACACAATCAACTCAGATCACAATCTTTAGTCGGAGAAATAAAATCGTAATGATGAGAAAGAACACATTATTCATAACGAAGACAAACACCATATTTTCTTAAGGCAAACAATAAAGAAATAAGAGAAAATATTTATTCAAACCTGGTAGTTCCATCGAAGAGTGATGGGGGTTGGGAAGTAGAATCTAGAGATGATGGTATAGGTCTTGTACACTCCTGTCCGAATAGCAGAATAACCCCATGAACATCCATATCAAAAGCAAACTAAAATATACAATTTGCATACAACATACATATACAACCATTTATCCTATATTTAAAACAAGTAGTCTTGTTGAATCACATACACACACACAAACCCCAAACCCCACCTCCCACTTTATCATCTTTTTTCTTTTTTTAATGGCCAATCGACTAGTTCCCTGAGATAACTCCGACCACCACCAACAACAACCTTACAACCATTATTAGGTAACACTTCATCTTTCTTTATTACATAAAGTTACTCAACTGAAACATCCAACGGATAAAGAAATTAACTTTGTAGCTAACTCAACTCCTCATAAGACCATTCATTAGTAGATCACTCAACACTAAAGCTAGACATAAAAAATATGGACAATTTCATATGGCATCCAATATAAGGACGTTTAAACTAATTATAATGATTCATCAAGATCCATTTCCTCTCCCTTCTCTGCTAACTTGTAGGGGTCAGGCCCCCACAAAGGGAATTTTATATGGAAACCACTATCTATTGTTGTACTTATATTGTATCTTGTTATTTTGCTGTTTTATTTTTCATGAAATCTTGCTTAAGATACTTTTCTTTTGAATCAGGAATTTATAAGAAAGAACCCTCGTTACCCTAAACAACATTCAAAGCAACAAATGGACCTCGAACATAACTTAATCCCTTAATCGGTAGTTCTTTAAATGATTACTATGAATTACTAGCTATTTTGAACAAATTAAATACATTTGATTAACAATTAACAAAAACTTAAGCAAATGAAGACTTACGAGGAAGCCATTGATAATTGTTTTTTCTTGAATGGAAGAGGACTTAGAAGATTCTGGATATGTGAAGCGATGAAAACAAGAATTTTGGGAGCTTTTATAGAAGGAGTACAGGTTGTGTGAGCAGCATATTGACAAAGTGAAAGGATCACTTGGTATTAAATACTATTCAATGTCTAATACATTTTCCGAAGCATTAAATTAAATATATTCAAAGGGCATTATAGTAATTAAAACTATTATTTATTATTTCTAATGGTGTGTGTAAAATAAGTAGTAGAAAACTATTGTTAGCCAAATGGAGTATTTCATAATTTTAATTTTTAATACCAATATCGTATAAGAAAAATTCATTCTAAATTTGTATCAAAATCAATTATTTTTTATAAACCAAATAATAAACTCAATCAATTTTTCTATTAGTTTATAAGATGGCCAATTTTGGCATACTACCTGTAGGGTTTTTTTATTGGTCATTATACAGATTTTTTCGAAGTATATTGTTATAGATAAATTAAATTATTATATTTAGCAATTCATTTTTTTTTAAAAAAAAGACTAAAAATGCACGTGATCAGTATTTAAAGGATAAAAAAAATCTATTTTTTTCACTAAATGCACAAGAATTATGGCTATCAATTCACAAAATTATGAGAAAATGAAGGAAATTTTTAATGTATGTGTAAGGTCCATGTAGAAAGTTTCTTGGGCTTGGCTGGCTATTATAGGAGTTTTATTGAAGGATTCTCATCTATCTCTTCTCCTTTGACCAAGCTAACTTAATATATGGTCAAATTTCAATAGTTTGAAGCTTGTGAGAAAAGCTTTCAGGAGTCGAAAAAAGAGACTAACGCTCTAGTTTTTACCTTACCAGAGGGTACTCAAGCCTTTGTCATATATTGTAATGCATCAAGAGTTCGCTTGGGTTGTGTATAGATGCAGAATGGCAAGCTTATAACTTATATCTCTTGATAGTTGAAGGTTCATGAGAAGAATTATACAACTTATAACTTAGAATTCGTTGTAGTAGTGATTGCTTTAAAGATATGGCGCCACTATTTTTATGGTGTTCATGTTAATATATTCACTCACAAGAGCCTCCAATATGTGTTCACCTAGAAAGATCTCAACCTCCGATATAGAAGGTTGTTGGAATTACTGAAGAACTATGACATGAGTATTCTTTACCACCCAGGTAAGGCTAATGTGATTGCTGAAGCCTGAAGCATGTTTTTCATGGGAAGTACTTCCTATGTGGAAGAATATAAGAGGGAGTAAGCTAAAGATGTGCACGGGCTTGTACATTTGGGAGTCCAGCTTATGGATTCCATAAAAGGAGGCATAATTTCACTAACAGCGCTGAGTCGTCCTTAGTGTAAGAGGTGAAAGAAAAGCAAGATCAAGACCCTATTTTTCTTGATTTGAAGGCAAGTGTCCATAAGCAAAAAGTATTGACTTTTCAACAAAGGGAAGATGGTGTGTTGAAGTACCAGGAATATTATGTGTACCTATGGTGGATGGACTCTAAGATAGGATCTTGCAGGAGGCTCCTAGCTCCATAAATTCCATTCAACCGGGTTCCACCAAGATAAACCGTGACTTGCGAGAGGTATATTGGTGGGAATGCATGAAGAATAATATTTCTAAGTTTGTTGCCAAGTGCTCAAATTGCCAACAAGTGAAAGTAGAACACCAAAGGCCTGGAGGTTTAGCTAAGAATACAGAACTTACGGTAAAGACTACCTATTATACTGAGGATTATGCTAAGTTTTACATTCAAGAAATGATAAGACTTGATGGAGTTTCGGTCTCCATTGTTTCATATAGAGGTGCACAATTTACTGCACAACTCTGGAAATCCTTTAAGAGAGGTTTGTTAATGGATATCTAGACCTTAGAAGATATGTTAAGGGCTTGTGTTATCGACTTCAAGGGAAATTGGGTTGATCACATAACTTTCATTGAGTTCACTTACAACAATAGTTAACATTCGAGCATCCAAATGGCTCCATGTGAAAATCTTTATAGGAGAAGATGAAAATTTCCTATTGGGTGGTTCGAAATTGGTTAAGAATGGTTGATAGGACCAAATATAGAGAAGGTGAAAGTGATTATAGAAAGGTTGAAGACTGCACAAAGTCGCGAAAAGTCCTACACAGACATTAGGAGAAGACCATTAGAGTTTGTGGTAGACGATTGGGTGTATCTTAACATTTCACCCTTGAATGAAGTTATGAGGTTTTTTAAGAAGGGAAAACTTAGTCCCTGGTACATTTTACCTTATAGAATCTCCAAGAGAGTAACCAATGTAACTTATGACTTGGAACCGCCTCAAGAGCTAGAAGCGGTTCATCCGATATTCCATATTTCTATGTTGAAGAAGTGTTTGTATGATCCTTCATTGCTAGTACCCATGGAGAATGTTGACATTCAGGATAACCTACTCAATGAAGAGCTTCCTGTTTAGATTTTGGATCGTCAAGTTCGTAAGTTGAGGATAAAGGAAGTTGATTTAGTCAAGTTCTTTTGGAGGAACCAATTCATTGAAGAGGCGACTTGGGAAGCTGAGGAGGATATGAAAAATACATATCCATATCTCTTTGAATACAGATAGAATACACATCAAGGTAACAATTTCTCTCCTTAGTACTTTATAAGGCTATGTATAAGCATGTTATTATTTGCTTTTGTTTGTTGAGTGCCGAAATGATGTTACTACCCTTAGCTTAGTGAAACAATTCTTATTCAGGGACGGATGTTCCCAACAGGGAGATATTTTAACATATCATAACTTGAATTAACGAACATTAAGCTAAAAAAACAAGAATACTCAATTTTTAGAATAAGGAAGGAAATCTGGAAAAATTCCATCTTTCAAAAGGGTGTTTTGGAAATTTTCAAAAGGACATAACATCTAGCTCATGAGAATTTTATATGATTTTTATATTTATGGAAAGATCTTGGTAATATCTTTCCAAGGACACCACGTTTGTGAAATTCTGAGATCGTATGAGGGAGATATGACATTCAGAAGTTGAATTGTTGGACTGAGGAAAGTCCAATCTGGATTTTAGCAAGAGCAAAGTTTTCTTTCCACCCTAGTATTTCCTAATTTGTTTTAAGGTTACATTAGGGGTAAAAACAAGTCCTAAATTAATTTCATAAAATTTAGAATTCTTAGGGCTAGGGAGAAAAAGAGCAAAGAATTAGAAGACCAAGATGTATCCAAGAACGCCAAGATCGTCGCTATAATTTCGTCGGGGGTGATCCCTATAAAGGTATGTGAGATAATTAATTGTTTGTTTCTTTCACACACACTCCAAATTTATTTGATTCATAAATTTAGAGTTTTTGAATGAAAGTCTTGAAGTTCTTGATGAAAAGTTGTGAAGTTCTTGTTGGTTGAATTGTAGTTGACCTCTAGTAGTTTTGATTCATGTTTCCGGACTCCTTTTGGGTCTAATATATTGGTTAATGATGTATTTAGGGATCCTATGTGTTTGGGGTGGGATCCATGAATGTTTAGGAGGTTTAGAGATGAAAACGAAGAAAAAAAGTCAAAGGTCTTGTCAGATAACTTTTGGGGCGCCGCGCCTGCCAAAGCACCTTAGGGAAGCTTCTTCCTTACAAGCCATGGTGCACCGCGCCTCTCAGAGCGCCCCAGAACAGGGTCTGTCTGATAGGACTTGGTGCCTCTCAAAGTGCCATGACCACATGGAGACCCCGTGCATTTACTATCTCTTCGTATTAGTTCCTACGTGTTGTACTTATCATTTCTAGTTGATTCAACAACTCTTAAGTACATCTAAACATTATGAAATCATTCAAAAACATGAGATCGTGATCCTTGAATCCATAATTCAATTCAAGGGAAGTTAAGATCAAAGTCAAGGAATTTAAGGGTTTAGTTTAAAGGTTAAGAAGCAACCCACAATAACTTCTCAAAGTTTTCAAAGAGTTTTAAAAAAATCATTTTAACTTTGTCTTAAGTCTGAATATACAAGTCAAAAAAAAAGATTAAAGACTTGAGTTAAATTCCCAAAGTCATGAGGGAAGTAAGTATTCCCTAAGAGTTAATGTTTCAAGTTAAGTAAAAAGCAAGAGTTGAGTTCATCTCTCTATGTTATAAGGGGGGCTAAGTATTCCCTAAATGTTGATAAAGGTTTTACATTTAAGTGAAAAACAAAACTAAGATGTTCCAAAAGAGTTTTGAACTAAAGAGGGGAACATTGATTCCAAAAGGAGCTTTAAATCTAAAGGGTTCAGTAAATTATCTCAACCCAAAGGAAAGGAGTTTTATTAAAAACATAAACTAAAGCACATTTTGGAAGTATTATTGGGTGCCGATGTCGGATTAGAGTTTAGATAACTCAAATCCCCATGTAAATCATGTAGCCATCATGGTATTAACGTGTCATACTTTTTAGATGATCACGTTAGTTAGCCAGTGGATCCACTACGTATAGGATGTCCTATATGATTGCAAAGTATAGACAATTGTAGCAGCGTGGGTAAGACGATGTATCATCGCTTAGGCTGATAGTGGTGGTTTTCTCTTAGAGAATCTCCTACAGAAATTATATTACATTCATATAATAGTAAAGTTGAGTTAATTATTGTTATATCTTTAATGAACTGAGATTTACACTGTTTTATATTTATTTACCTTGATTGTTATTTTTTATATTCTTTATAAGTTATTAGATTTATTTCATAAATGTTAGGATATATGGGAATTATGTGATGATCTCAGAATATATATTTATTACTATTAATATGTATTATGTTTAGAGGAGGAGAAAGACATTAGTGGTTTTTGTACTTGCTATGGGTTGTTTCTATGAATTAAATCTCCAAAAGAAAGTTTCGTATTTCTAATGTGTATTTTGATGGTGCACATTTTGAAAGTATAGGGAAAACATATGAAAATAAATTTCACATACCAGAAAAATAATTTTTAAAACATATTTTAAATGTGTTGGGGGAGGGAGGAGAGAGCTAATTTAAATTTGAAAGTACAAGTTATAAAATTTAAAAGATTATATGAGTCTTTTTTTAATTGTATATGATATGACTAGTATAAAACCACAAAGTTATATTACACGTTCAAAGGAATTATACTCTTTGATGAAAAAATGTCATTAAAAAGATTATGATTTTTCATGAAAATATATGTCTATTAAAATAATCTTTTTTATATGCATGAACACTAGCTAAATTTTTTTTTTGTTGGTAACTTCATATTTCATTCATAACCAAAACTGTAACTTCTACTAAAAAAGTAGTATTGGACAAACTATTCACTCATAATACCAACAAATCTAATTGTGTTATAATAATATCATTTGGGTGATAAGCCCCTTATTGGATCGATGAGTCTATGGTCATGGTTAATCCATAGAAAATTGAATTTTATAGAAAGATCCTTCTAAAAAGAACATATGACAAGGTATTGACTCTAAAAATATGTGTGTATTTGATAAAGTTATAAAATGTAAAGAAGAAAATATATATGGAAAACATTTACCTGACAAAAGGTCTTTTTAAACTTAGTATTTCTATTTTTTATTACTTTCTTGAATGAAACTGTTTTGGACATAAATCCTTGGAACATGTCAATTACAAAACATTGAAAACAATTGATCGACTTAGAAGTTTTCACCAACTTTTAATGGAATAAATCAAAATGTCAAGTATGTTTTGAATCGATGTATGTTAAGCATATGTATAATTACTTTGAAAGGAATTTTAATTCCTTAATTTGATTCACACTGACATTTACGATATAAAGTCAACACCATCACTTGATTGGAAAAAGCATTCATAAAGTTTATTGGCAATTGCACTAGATATAGTTATATTTATTTGCTAAATGGTAAGGATGAATCAATTCAAACACATAGGCAATACAAAATTAAAGTTGAAAATAAGTTGGATAACAAGATTACCATGGTTAGAAGTAGTATATGTGGTGAATATGATTCTTCTTTTGCAGAAATATATCTTGAAAATTGAATCATCCATAAAATTATCCCACATACTCACCTCAATCTAAAGAAATTATTGACACAAAAAATGGAACTTTGAATAAAATATCGAATCTCATACATATATCTAAAGATTTACCACAAAATTTGTGGGGGCACTATCTTTATAGCAAAAGAGAACAACAAAAGGTTTGTTTGTTAGGAATGAGGGAATATTTTTTGTTTGTTAGTAAAAGGAGTAACAAACAAAAAATTTTGTTTGGTAAGAAAGGGAGCACCAAAAAGTCATTTTTGTTCAGGCTTTGTTGTAGCATGATAGATAATTTTTTGTTGACCCTTAAAGTATATACAAGAATTAACTCTTGAAAGATAGTGATCTAGCAATTTTTAATACAGTCTATTCCATATGAGATATGAAAATGACGGAACTATTCCCAAATGAGTCAAAATAAGACTTAAGACTATGGATTGTACATTCATTGGATATGCTAAAAATAGTAAAGAATATTGGTATATGGTTCATAATTCTAAACTATCATATAGTCAAGTGAAGGGTCTAAACAATCTTGGAAAGAACCAAAGGTGGTTGTACTTAATAAAGACATTCAGAGGTGTTGTGAATGTCAATTGACAAACAACTTTGTTCGAGATTGATTTTGCAACATTTTTCTCGAAAACGAGTCTCCTCGATTTAAAGAAGTTATGTTCTCTATGAACTCATTCTTTTTCGGAATAGGTTGTCAACAGTAAGATTGGTTCAATCTTGAGCAATCATACTTAAGAGTTTTTTGATCTCCGGGAAATAAACATGTGCGTTCAAAGTGGATCTACAAAAGGAAATGAAAGTTGATAAAGCTATTGAAAAATGCAAAGCAAGACTTGTTATCATAGGCTATATACAATAATAAAGCCTTGAATATTTTGACACAAAATAGTCACTAATTAAGATTACATCAATTTAGATGTTAATTTTGCAAGTTGCAGTATACGACGCTCAAATTGTGCAAAGTGGATGTGAAACTTCTTAAAAAATGGAGGAGTTGAGGAAGAAATTTACATGTTACAACCCGAGGGCTTTGTGATTCCTAGTAATAGAAAGTCTATACCATGAACAACCCGAGGGCATTGTGGTTCTTGGTGATAAAGAAAAAGTCAATAAACTTTTTAAGACACTTTTTTGGACTAAAAACAAATGCCCAAATTATGACATCTAAAGTTTGATCAAACTATTATGGAAAATGAACTCAAGTTCAATGAATGTGATAAATGTTTTTACATTAAAGACACTCCAAGTCCCAAGGTGATTGTTTGGATTTATGTTTATGACATGTTGATCATCAAAAGACAAATTTATGACATAAATGCTACTAAGCATATACAAGAGTAGCTTCGATATAAAAACATTAAAGTTACTGATGTGTTTGAAAAGGTACTTGACAAGTTCAAGTATTTGGATTTTAATATTGATAAGACTCAAATAAATGTGACAATGAAAATAGTTTTGGAGTATTTAAAATTAAAACTATTACTTTGCAATATTACTAATATTCAACAATGTTGGAAGAATACTAATATTGAAATTGAATAACCAGGTCAAATGAAGTAAAGTAATCGAGTGGACATGTACTTACTCTTGGTAGAATCTTGGAAATCATCCCAACAGAAACGTGTTGCTCCTTCTAGTATGAAATCTTAGTTGATCGCTCTAAATAACGATGTAGAAGAAGTTGAATAAGTCCAATAATTCTTGAAAGAATTATAGTTCAAACCTTTAGCTCCAACATGCATACAATGTAAGAGTTAATTTGCAATTGGTAGAGCATGAAACATGATATATAACGAAACGTCTTGTCATATATGACTTGTACGTTATATCTTGAGAGAACTAATCTCCAAATGATTTTTCAAAATTTTTATGTAAAGTTAGAGGATAATGAGTCGGATCCACTTAGAGAAGCCTAAATATAAAGGGAGTTGATAGATTGTCCAAGGAATGAGACTTTGGCCGAGGAGAAGTATTGTGCCTATAAGCCTACATAGAACATAGGAGATCCAATGATCTAGGTTCAAGTAGATCAAACAAAGTCATTAATGATGGTCCAACATTATAGAAACATTTTTATGGTCCATTCTTATGATATGACAATGTTAAGTAATAAGAATAAGCCATTACCACTTTTTAATGGTTTCTAATTTCTATATAGGGTATGTAAAATAGTGTATCTACGATATATCACATTTAGAAATCACACATGTATGTGTGAAGTGTAAGTTGCTTAAAGGAGAATCTGATAAGATCAGTTCTCTACTCACTTATAAACCAAGACATGTTCATGGCTGAAATGAAAAAAAAACAATCAGAACCAAAAATAGTTCAAGGTTTGAGTGAGTGACTTATATTGTCTATGTATACACCAAAGCTCGACGGTTCAAAGATTTCAAATCTATCGATTGATCGAGTATATCCGATATATGTTCACTATGAAAACCCATTTATCTTGATGCAATCAATCCTCACTTATCCAGATGCAATCATTCCCTATTCATGTGGGAGATACATGGGTTGGAAAGGTGTGAACATGAAATGAAGGGTTGTGACTCTCCGAAAGGGTTGTGACTTTGTCGAAGGATTGTGATCTAAGTGAAAGGTTGTACATTTTCAAAGGGGTTGTGACCTTTACCTTTGTTTCTATAATTAGAGTGACTTTCACTCATTTTCTACATTGAATTCTTACATTTTCTTGCATACCTTTCTAACAAAACAAAATTAACCGATCGTGTCTGTGTATGCGATCTATTGCTGTCATTTTGAGTTTGTTGAAATTATTGAAGTTTGAGGTACCACTACTTGTTTAATTTTTAATCATTTTTATCTTGCGAGGAATTAACCGACAACCTGGGGGACTTGCCAGGATTAATTTTCTTAAGGACAAACAATGAGTTCTGAGAACTTGGATAGTTCTTCTATTTTTTTCATCTTTTATTATTTCGGATTTGCTAATCTTAATACAAGAGAAAATAATGGTTGGAATAGTGTTTTGGAGGGCATAATTTATAGCTTTTTTAATCATTATACATTCTTGAGTAAGGATACATGAACAAAATTCTTGATAGGATTGAGGGAAAATTGCAGCATATCGGAATGCATCCTTGAATCGACTTTTCATTATTGATGAGGTAAAGGAAGTTGTCTTCTCAATGCATTTAGATAAGGCGTCAGGTCCATATGGGATGAATTTGAGTTTTTATCAGAGTTTTGGGCTATAAATGGTAAATATGTGATGAATGTGATACTTAGTTTTGTCAATAACAATGGAGTCATTACAGGAAATAATTTTCAAAAAAATATTTTGATTCCAAAAAAGAAGTAACACGAGCTCGTTTATGATCTAAGACCGATTTCTGTATGTATTATTACTGATCATATCGTTTGCAAGATCTTGGCCAATCGTATTAAATTTTTCTTGGAGAATTGTGTTGATAAAGCCCAAAGTGCATTTATTCTTAGAATATTTATTCTTTATAATGTCATTATCTCATTTGAGTTCAATCACCATTTAAAAGGAAAAACACATGGAAAGACAAGATTCGTTACTTTGAAAATTGATATTAGCAAAGCATATGATAAAGTGGAGTGGAACTTTTTTAGAAAGATGATGTTAAAGATGGAATTTTCATCGGATTCGATTACAAAGATGATGCAAATGGTTTGCATCTCATGTTGGTAACCATTTTATGATATTATACATTACGAGGCCATCAGTAGGTGGATCCTCTGTCACCACATCTTTTCGTGATTGTTAGCAGTGGGTTTTTTGCCTTTGGTAAGTACTCATGCTTTCTAAGGAACTCTACATGGAGTGAAAGTCACTCCGAAAGCTCCACCTATTACTTCAATTTAGCAGATGAGGCCGTATAATTTTTTAAAGATATGGAGTTGAATTCTAATATTATTAAAAAATAATTCTCCTATATAAAACTCTTTTTATGAATTCTTTTTTAAATATATAAAAGAATATAAAATAAAACAAACAAATTAAAATGAAAGAACCACAAAAATTTCCAAAAACACCCTTAAAGTGATCAAACCAACATGTTGACCTACTAGCTGTTTGCATACTTGAAGCTCCCTTTTATAGTTTAGTAAAAAATATTAGAAAAAATATATACAGTTTATGAGACCATAAAAAAATACTAAATAATAATAAAAACATTATAAAACACCATTTTTATAGAAATTAACTCACAGCATGATTGTTACATCTATGATAAAAATAAAAATACAAGTCTCTCTAGGTACTAGAAGGAAAATACAATTCCAAACACTAACGATAAAAAAACATAGAGCAAATTATTGCTGGTGCATATTATTATAGAACTCCATAACATATTTCATACCAAAGTCCTAGCCCCTGTAACATTCATCTGTGTTTGACAATGCATTTTTGAAGTTTCAAGCTTTCTGTGAAAAAAGAAAACACATATATAGTGAAATGTCAGTAGCTATATGTACGGTTCTCAAACCAAAAAAGAAAAATAAATAAATGTATTTATTGTTTGCTTTATTGTTTGCGAAGTGGGTACCGGCAGAAAGCGATTCTTGTAGTACTCAACCATTTTCTCTTGTTCCAAGACTTTTGTTTGCTTGTATCCGTCAAAATTGTTCATTTCCTATGAGATGATTAATTCAGCACAAATAAAATAGAACAATGTGCAGGAAGCATCCCACTTTAACGCTGCAGAATTAGGATAATACTGCACACCAAAGGGGTGTAATGTATGAAGACACCCTAATAAAAATACCGGTGGTTGATTCCACGGCTTGAACTTATATATGTAACGTGTTATGTTGATCAGACTCTTAAAATATGTAAATGGGTGCATCGGAAGAGAAGAGTCTGCAAGACTTACAAGAAACACAAAGAAAACTTTATTGTTTTTTCAAGGCTTACCTTCATTATAATGTACATAAATTATACATGAAAAATGAACCAACCAACTAGCCTTGAATTTTACGCCATTACCAAAGGAAAGAAATGCAATTTTAACAAGCCTTAGTCTCTATGTTTTCCAACGGAAAGTCATGGATCCTTTTCTATTGTGATGAACATTCTAGTATACAACATCTAATATAACTAAATTAATCTAAAGAATAATAAAATTTCTTATATAGTATAAATATATTAATCATACTTTACACTCCAAATCGAATATAAGTCATACCTCAATCCACTTGGCTAGCTTAGGCCTCTCGGTTGTGATGTCATAGTTAAACCCCTCTGGCATAAAAACATGGAAACTTTAGATAAATGGAGCATATATTATGTCAACCTAGCACAACCGAGTTTTCATATCATCAAAAACTTCTATGAAGTTTGAAATTCTAGGAAAAAAGTACAACCACACTACTTTGTACTACTTGTTGAGTATGTTTTTTGAAAATGATACCATCTCACATGGAACATTATTGGAGAGGAAAAGAAAATGAAAGATAGTAATGACCTGACTGAATTGACCAAGGAAGAAAGGCCCATCGTCGAATTTGTGGAGAGCTTTTCTAGGTAATCAAATTGTGCACCTAGTACAAGTGTTAAAACTGTTAACTTACATAAGAAACATTTAACAAACAAAACATGATGAGTTTCAACAAACACATGCTCAATTCTCACCAGCCAGTTTCCGTGCATCATTTGCGAAAGATCAGTATACTTCTGGGACGAATGTAGTGTCACTATAAGCTATCAATTCTTCAGCAAATTTTCGCTTTTCCTGGTCCTGCATTAGTTGGCAAATATTTATTTTTTTTAATCAATTTACATCTTAAGATTTTCCTACACAAAAAGGATCATACTGAAATTTCACATCTTACATCCGGCATGAATGATGGTCCTTCAAAGTTACAATCAACATATTTAACCAGAACCAAACTCTCTCTGATCACCTTGTTGTTGTGCTTTAGGGAAGGCACCTGCGAAGAGTTGAAAATATATATAACTCTTCACGTAAAATGAGATGCATTCTCTCCTAAAGAATTAAATTCACTTTCATCAATCATATGAAAGATAAGACTTGAACATGTATGCACTAGCTTTGTCAATAGTCATTGAATTCAAAGAGAAAGAGAAATCCTTTTCCCAAAAATTCATGGACATTTTCTTCAGGAGTTTTCATACAATTTACAGCAAGGCCAAATTCCTCTGTCAAAGTACTGGCTAAAGATTTCAAATACAAGTGAATTGGGTTTTAAAAATTAAAGTTGGTATTGTCGAAAATTACCTTATTTTTGGGATAAACTTTTTCCTTGTACCAATCAGGCCTGTTCTGATGATTAATTGGAACTAACTTGATCATGTCTTGCAAACCCTGCAATTCAAAATGTTAAAAAGTTTATCTAGACAGGTATAAGAATACATGGGCTGATTAATTTCAACAATAATAGAAATTACTTCCAAATATTAAAATAACTAACGACATAAATAAAATTAACAATTCTAATTCGTAGCACTTCCTTTCTGATGAGTATAGAACTTTTGAGCTATGGGCTAATCCAAACCGAATATTTTTGACATAGAATGTGAATATATAAATTAAAAATCATCAAAATTTTAACGAATATTAAAATTCAAGAGAAGACCCATGGTTTTTCGTAGATAAGAGTTTTATACGATGAGTTGAAGTCTTATGTCTATTCGCGAGAATTTCTTCTCTCCGGTCGAGCAGCAAACAACCCCTTGTAAAGGGTTCCAACACTATCTAAATTCTAAGAAGTTGCTGCTTTTCATCAATCGTTGCGCACTAGTCTTTTTTACACCTAGTAAAAGGGCTTCTTCTTGTTGCACGTAGTGTACTTGTAAATACGTAAACAAAATTTAGAAATACTCCCTCTTTTTTATTTTACGTGGCAGCATTTCACTGGACATGAAATTTGAAAAGAAATGAAACTATATCAAAACTATCTTTCGACATTTGGTCTTATACATTTCATGACATTTTTATGGCTTTAAAGATATGAAATTATGAGTAAAATGGTATCTTCAAGTTTAAAGAGTCTCCAAATATAGAAAGTTTTCCTTGTTTAAAGAACAATCTACTAAGAGAAAAGCTCGATAAATTAGATTGGAGGAAGTGGTATAAAGGCAAACCTTAACATTCCTTGTAATCCACACATGTTGAGAATAGGGGCATTGATAATTCATATACAACCTTCAGACAACACAATCAACTCGGATCACAATCTTCAGTCGGAGAAATAAAATCGCAATGATGAGAAAGAACACATTATTCATAACGAAGACAAAGAAATAAGAGAAAATATTTATTCAAACCTGGTAGTTCCATCGAAGAGTGATGGGGGTTGGGAAGTAGAATCCAGAGATGGTGGTAAAAGGTGTTTTACACTCCTATCTGAATAGAAGAATATCCCCATGAACATCCATATCAAAAGAAAACTAAAATATACAATTTTCATACAACATACATGTACAACCATTTATCCTATATTTAAAACAAATAGCTTTGTTGAATCACATACACACACACAAACCCCAAACCTCACATCCCACTTTATCATCTTTTTTCCTTTTTTTTTAATGGCCAATCAACTAGTTCCCAGAGATAACTCCGACCACCACCAACAACAACCATACAACCATTACTAGGTAACACTTCATCTTCTTCATTACATATAAAAGTTACTCAACTGAAATATCCTACGGATAAAGAAATTAACTTTGTAGCTAACTCAACTCCTCATAAGACCATTCAATAGTAGATCACTCAAAACTAAAGCTAGACATAAAAAAACATGGACAATTTCATAAGGCATCCGATATAAGGACTTTTACACTAATTATGACGATTCGTCAAGATCCATTTCCTCTCCCTTCTCTGCTAACTTGTAGGGGTCAGACCCCCACAAAGGGAATTTTATACGGGAACCACTATCTATTGTTGTACTTATATTGTATCTTGTTATTTTGATGTTTTATTTTTCATGAAATCTTGCTTTAGATACTTTTCTTTTGAATCTGGAGTTCATAACAAAGAACCCTCGTTACCCTATACAACATTCAAAGAAACAAATGGACCTCGAACATAACTCAATCCCTTAATCGATACTTCTTTAAATGATTAATGTTAATTACTAGCTATTTTGAACAAATTAAATACATTTGATTAACAATTAACAAAAACTTAAGCAAATGAATACTTACGGGGAAGCCATTGATTATTGTTTTTTATTGAATGGAAGTGGACTTAGAAGATTCTGGATATGTGAAGCGATGTAAACAAGAATTTTGGGAGCTTTTATAGAAGGAGTACAGGTTGTGTGAGCAGCATATTGACAAAGTGAAGGGCTCACTTGCTATTAAATACTATTCAATGTCTTATACATTTTCCAAAGCATTAAATTAAATATATTCAAAGGGCATTATAGTAATTAAAACTATTATTTATTATTTCTAAAGGTGTGTGTCAAATAAGTAGTAGAAAACTATTGTTAGCCAAATGGAGTATTTCATAATTTTAATTTTTAATACCAATATCATATAAGAAAAAATCATTCTAAATTTGTATCAAAATTAATTATTTTTTATAATCCTTACCAAATAATAAACTCAATCAATTTTTCTGTTAGTTTAGAAGATGGCCGGTTTTTGCATACTTCCTGTAGGGTTTTTTTATTGGAAATTGTACAGATTTTTTCAAAGTATACTGTTATAGTTAAATTAAATTATTATATTTAGGAATTCATTTTTTAAAAAAAAAACTAAAAATGCATCAAGAGTTCGCTTGGGTTGTGTATAGATGCAGAATGGCAAGGTTATAACTTATATCTCTTGATAGTTGAAGGTTCATGAGAAGAATTATACAACTCATAACTTAGAATTTGTTGCAGTAGTGATTGTTTTAAAGATATGGCGCCACTATTTTTATGGTGTTCATGTTAATATTGTCACTCACAAGAGCCTCCAATATGTGTTCACCTAGAAAGATCTCAACCTCCGACAGAGAAGGTTGTTGTAATTATTGAAGAACTATGACATGAGTATTCTTTATCAGCCAGGTAAGGCTAATGTGATTGCTGAAGCCTGAAGCATGTTTTTCATGGGAAGTACTTCCTATGTGGAAGAAGATAAGAGGGACTAAGCTAAAGATGTGCACATGCTTGTACAATTGGGAGTCCGACTTATGGATTCCACAAATGGAGGCATAATTTCACTAATAGGGCTGAGTCGTCCTTAGTGTAAGAGGTGAAAGAAAAGCAAGATCAAGACCCTATTTTGCTTGATTTGAAGGCAAGTGTCCATAACCAATGAGTATTGACTTTTCAACAAGGGAAAGATGGTGTGTTGAAGTACCAAGGAATATTATGTGTACCTGATACACTCAAACTTACTTCTCAAATAAGAAGTAAAGCGGTCGTGTCAAGTAAATAACCCAACTAATGAGGTTGGGATCGTTTCCACGAGCAAAATAGTTTAGACTTAACTTCATTCTATTATTACTATTGTTCAGTCAATTATTTCCTTGGAAAGCAAAAATGGTAAAAGGGGGGTTTTCTATTTCTAAATAAATGAAAATAACTAGTGAAATTAAAGGAGACAACTAACAACTTCAAATGTTGGAGTTTAATCAATTAATAAAAGTAACTAGGGTTTACGTGTTCCCCACAGATTCATAACTTGATAATTCTAACTATAACAATTCTTTCCTAGTATCTTGCATGCAAAGTGATAAGTTATGTATTTCTAAATCCTTGGTTCGACATCTAGAAAATTTCACTCCGCACCTTGGTCCGGCTACCTGTGTTGCTAAACTAACTCTTACCTTTACCTCATATTAAGCATCGTATTTGATATTTGACTAAGTTATTACCTCGTACCAATCAATACTAGCCTATTAGATAGTATACACTAAATCTATGTTGATAATTCTATTCCTATTATCTACCTCCTGGTCCGGCAAGTAGCATTAAGGCGAGTTCTAATGTTGGTCATCCGTTAAAAAGACTTCTAAGCGAAAGAATTATCAATACATGCAAGACACTATTCTAGAATTGTTATTTTAGTTAGGTTTTACTTCATTATTCACCTATGGTTCCCACAACCCTGGTTATGGAGTTTAGTTACCCATAGTCATAATCACAATATTCAAATATGTAATATAAGAATTCATGCACTTACTTCAATGAGAAAGAATAAAATCCAAAAGTTCACTTGATTAATCACCAAAAGTCACCAACAATCAATAACAAAGAGTCTAAGAATATTCAAGAGTCTAAAAAAGAGTCTAAAAATAATCAAGAGTCTAACCTCAAAAATGAGGTTTTTCGAACTATTTATAAAAAAAAAACTAATTAAATAAGGACTCTATTTGCTGGAAATCTGTCAAAACGCGGCTGGGTCGACGGACCTCGCGACGGATCCTCATGGTCACGATGGACCGTCATGGATTCCGCCGTCCCATACTTGTGCAATTTCTTCTTCTGCTCTCTTCATTACCCTCGACGGCAGGTATGACGCATCGTCACAGTCACAACGGTCCGTCGAGGGTCTCCGTTCCAAAACACTTGAACTCTTGGAATTTGGGTACTGGGACTACTTCTCTGATCTTCATGACGAACCAGCATGATGGACCGTCATGGCTACGACGGTCCGTCACGCACTCCGTAACCCCACACTTGGTCAGAATTCCACATATTCCTTCATCAGCTGCACTACGATGCCACCTACGGACCGTCACGAACCCGATGAACCGTCACAAGCTCCGTATGTGGTACTTTTCTGTATTTCTTGCTCAAAAACCTCCGCATTCATCTTTTAGACAGATTTCCTGCAAACAAAGAGAAACTTACATAAAAATTAGTACAAAAAGGCTTTTGGACACACTAAACATAAGGAAAAAGTATTAAAAATACCGTGAAACCACGGTATATCAACACCCTCAACTTAAATTCGTTGTTTGTCCTCAACCGACGCACTATAACTCAATAAAAAATATTTGTACAATAGTATCCATGTTTTATCTTTCGCAATCATTTGGTTATCAGTCTCATCATGTTTATGCATGCTATCACTATTAGGCTTGAATTATGTGGAATCAGATCATGACACAGACTCACCATGCACTAACACCTATCTTCTTCAATTTCTCAACGAGGTGCTAATATTTCCGGTATTGCAACTAGTGTCCTCACTTCAAAACAAAATCCTCATTTTTCACACAATGATTTAAGTTTGAGTATAAGGATTACTTTTCAACACTCACCCTCAGAACAAATTCACAGTCATTCATACATATTGCCATGATCTTGCCCTTATTTTCACTACTTTAAGTTCGCTATACAACTCTTAGGATCACGATAGGACTTTCTTAGCTTGTAACATAGGCTCAGAGTCAGGTATGGTATATTTAGGTATACTTTAGTGACTTTTTGCCCTCCTTGACATATCGGCTAAACATACCATTTTCTATCATTTTATTTCCCCAGTTTCTCATATTCTTTCACCTTGCTATTTTCCCTTCTTTCTTCATTTGTGTAAGTGATTCTCTTCTTTTCTTGCTTGTATTTCTTGTGTGTGTGTGTATATATATATATATATATATATATATATATATATATATATATATATTACATTTCTTTCAACTAATTCTTGAGTCACTTTACTTTTGTTCTTTCTCTCTCTTTGTTCTTTCAACCCCACTTTCCAGAGCATTCCTCATAATAGCCACCCTCAACTCATGGTTTTGCCATGAGTCAAAGTACACAATACCCAAAGTTGGGTCAGGGCCATAAAAAAGGGTTGTTTACTCCATTAGCCACCCTCAACTTATGCTTTTGGCATAAGCTGAGGTGCACATATCCAAGGAGGGACCAGGGCCAACACATTCTCAGAAAAAATCAGTTAGGGTAAAAAAGAAGGTCTAGTTTAAGCTCAAATCATTTGGATCAAAGAAGGATAAATTTCATTTAGTTTTATTTTAGTTAGGCTAAAAATGGGCTATATTGAATAAGGGCCTATGATCCTTTCCTAATTGTATATTACAGCTTACTTTTAGCAGGACTAACCAGGCATGTTCTAGCTCAGTACAAATAGTGGACTATTCAAATCTTTGTCACACTCACTTGACATCTCATTACTCTACCAGATTATCAGACACCTAGTTCGAATTTTAGACTTAGGGTAATGCAGTGGTGTACCTCTATGTCATGCTTAGACCCACACATTTATCAATTACTATGCCTAGTCATGCATCATTTTTCATTTTATCAGGATATCATTTTAGCCATCATGCTTCAGAATTAAACTATGTACACAAGATATAGACATGCTGGTTTAACAGAAAAAATAATCAGTCTCTTGGGGAAAAAGAACACAGGCAAGAAAACCCCAAAAGAGGATAGTGAATTGGGCTACTCAGACTTCACCCTAGTACTCACTGTCCATTTACCCCACCCCTAACAAAAAAGACATGCAATTGTCCCCAATGAATAAAAAAATTGAAATACAAGAGTTGTAGGTGAAGCAAACCTGGGGCGCAAAACACCGACGATCAGCAAGCTGGTGGGTCCGGTTCCCCGGAACCCACTACCTCTATAATCTGGACACCTTCAGTAGTGTCCACAGCATCGACAGAACTATCAGTGGTGCCTCCCGCGATCTCCACATTTCTGGAGCTAGACGCCTCAGCAGCTAACTCTACTGCTCTCATCTGACGCACCTCCTCATCAGCAAGTGAGGCTCTCCTCGCAGCCTCCATCTAACGGCGCTCCTTCTTCTGTACTCGAGCCTCATCCTCCTCTCGACCCTTACGCCTCTTGGCATGCTCTCAAGGGGGAAGTGGTGGAATCTCAGAAGTGGCGAATAAGGCCGCCATCACTGTGTCTTCAGCAGGCTCTGAAGAAGGGGCCTCAGACTCAGGAACCCTAGCCTCTAAGATCATGTTGATGTCTATGCGAAGACTGTCGACCCCAGCCTGAAGGATTGACACATCCACCTGAGAGGATGGTCGAGCTAAAACCCATAACTCAAAAGTGTCCAAGTGCTAATGAACCTCAGCGATCTTCCGCATTGTGTGCTGGACCATTTTCCTCTCCAAGCGCTCTTCTGCCTCAGCAATAGACCTCTGCATCCAAGGCTGGATGTGATGCAGAAGTGTAGCCATCTGTGCCTCTAATTTATGGACCCTAGAAAGCGGGACCAGAGCGGGGAAAGGTGCTGAGCGAGAGGAGCTCGGGGCAGTGCTACTACCCGGGATAGACTCGACCGGGGCAGTGTTAGTGGAAGTCGCCTACGTAGCCGTGCAGGCTTGTGCTACCGTATCAGCCAAATTGTCACCAAGTGGAGGCAACTCTGGACGGGCCCTTTTCGTGGAGCCAACTCATTGGCCTCATCCCTGATGAGGCCGATATCAACAGTGTCCAGCGGGGTCTTGAGTTGATCAACCTGCCATATAGACACACCTACGGACCTGCATAGGGAAAATATCATGCGTGGGAAAGGGTAAGTAGTTGTGACCTTAAAAGACCTCTCGTGCATGACTGCCTGTAGAAGCCAAGCAAAATCCACCTCAAACCCGGCTATCATCGCCGCCATCAGTACTGCTCGATCTCATGTGACTATATTATCAGCGGCTGTGGGGGAAAGGCAGTGGCGGACAATCAACCACAAAAACTTCACCGTGAAGGTCGGGTTAGCCTTCTGGATGGCTCCCTTCGGCTCGGTCACCCAGTCAGCACCGTCTCCATCAACGGACAAGTGTAGGGCCATCCACCTCTGACCAAAAACCCAAGATATTAGAATTTTTCTCTCTTGGAGACAACTTATGAATCAACAATCACTATAGTTGTCAATATGGGCTAGCTAGCCCACCCCATTCGGGTTAACTCAAACATGCTTTGACATTTTACGGGTCGGGTTGGGCTAGTCCATTTTTGGTGAGGGCTAGAAAACGGTCGGCCCAACCCACAAGTATGTGGACTACAGGCTTGTCGGGTCATTCCACTTTTAAAAATTATATTTTTTTATAATTATTAAATTAAATTATAAATTACAATTTAAAAGTATTATCATAAATATCGACAAAATAATATTATATGATGTTAATGTTACTACTGACTTGCATTACCTCAAAAATCTTCTTGATCTCATCCAAGTCATGAACCCTTGATGCTACCAATCGACCATTTTCATTCACACGAGCATGAACCAGATTATTTGGTTGGTCATACTCTGAGCCAATATCTGTATGGCATATATATATATATATATATATATATATATATATATATATATATATATATATATTCTTTTTACTTGGTCCTTTTTTTCACTTGTTAGTCTTGTCAACACTTAAGTTTATTCCCTCTAGAATGATCCCCTTTAGTTTATTTCCCTTCAAAATAATTAATTAGAAAAAATAGTTATGAGTTTAGTAAATGAATAAATATTGAATTTTCTATACTCAGTTAAAATTTGGAAATTATTTGAAAAGTCATTTTAGTCAAATAGCATGTCAACCACCAGTTAACAGGCATTCTGAGGGCCTAACACCTTCTCAGAAAATTCAATGAACTTCGAACCTATTTTCAAATTGATTTTTATCTGCTTAAATCATTTTGTAAACCTTACGTTTTTTTTTTATTTTTACTAAAAAATTTAGTGGTGACTCTATTCTTTTGGAAATTCAATTTCTCTTAAATCATAAGTTTAATCGATTTTTTTCAAAAACTCATTTTTTCTTTTTTTATTTTTTATTCATTTTCGAGTAAAACGGTACGCATTAAGCACTGTGTACCCATGATCATGTGTTCCCCTAACATTGGACTTAGTATGCTCCAGGCCTTTATATATTCCAATAGCTTACCTTACAACCCAATTTCGTGTGGATTTGATTTGACATGAATCTTGTGGATGGGCCTTTACCATTGGAAAACCTATATTCAAAGTACTTACCTATGACTTTGCCGTGAAATTTAAATAATGGCTTGTAAGATGCTCTTGTTTGCAACAAATTTTAAACAAATGGAAAATAAATAAATCATACAAATAAAATATGGAAAAATATGATTTTATAGATCAAGATAGATTGCAGGTACAATTTTGTTGATCCCTCAAATCTACTCTTTTAAGATTTATCTATGATTCGAGGGCTGTTAGTGGCGTATTTCTCAGACTAGGATGATTTAATTTGACCTTTATATATGAATAATCCATCAATTTGCAGATTATTCAAGATCTTGATCTCTTTATGGAATTTTTGAGATGCCTTTAAAGAGAATTTAGTATCGTTTATATAGGCATGAACTAGGGTTTAGGGTTGATTAGCCTCTAAGAATCCTAATCTGAGTTGAACACAATTTGTAGGTAATCTTCCTTTTTTTTTTTATTTTCGTCACTTTTTCACAGCTTGACATGTCTGTCGTAGAAATTCATATCTCATTTTAGAAAAATCGAAATCATAAACTGTTTGATTTTTACAAAACTAGGCTTCTCGATATCTAACTTATACAAAATTTAAAATTTAATACCATTGGAATATTTCTACATGCCATGCTAAAAATTTCAAATTTGTGTGGCTTTACTAATAATCTCGTGTCTTGACATAGGAACGATGAAATCTCAATCCGCTTAATGATTCCGAATCTAGACACAAAGGTCTAAAAATATCTAAGATTCAAGATTTAATACCTTCCGAGTCTCAAACATCTTGATGGGTAACAATCTCTCCTTCACTTGTAATTTCCTCCTTTTTTTGTAGATCAGCAAAAGCAATTTTACATTTTACGGAGGCTACATAATGGAAATATTTATCACACAAAAATGTGTTGTTGCCTGAAAAAATATAAGTTGTTACATGGCCCCGAATGCTTAACCAACTTGATTCTTTACTAGAATATCGTGTAACGCTCTCGCCTTGAAAAAACTCAAGGTGTTACAAGGTCCCGAAATGCTTAACCATGAAGCTTTACTAGAATAACGTGTAATACTCCTACCTTGAAAATAAACTCAAGGTGTTACGAGGTCCCGAATGCTTACTAAAAATATCGTGTTACGCTTCTTCCTTGAAAATAAACTCAAGGTGTTACATGACCCCGAATGCTTAACCAACTTGATTTTTTACTAGAATACCGTGTAACTCTCCCGCCTTGAAAAAACTCAAGGTGTTACAAGGTCCCAAAACTTAACCAACTTGAAGTTTTACTAGAATATCGTGTAAGGCTCCCGCCTTGAAAATAAACTCAAGGTGTTACAAGGTCCCGAATGCTTATCCAACTTGAAGCTTTACTGAAATACCGTGTAACCCTCCCACATTGAAAAATATCAAGGTGTTACAAGGTCTCGAATGCTTAAGCATGAAGATTTACTAGAATATTGTGTAACGCTCTCGCCTTTGAAAATAAACTAACGGTGTTACAAGGTCCCGAATTCTTAACCAACTTGAAGCTTTACTAGAATACGGTATAATCTTCCCTCCTAGAAAATAAACTCAAGGTGTTACAAGGTCTCCAATACTTAACCAACTTGAGGGAGATAAACCCGTTAAAAGACTAGTTTAAGGTGCAAAGGGCCAAATATTGTCCACCATAATGCATGTTATTTGAAGATCCTTTTAAAGATTAATCTGTAGAAACTCTAGCTTAAGGTGTAAAAATACAAGTTTGTCCACCTTAAGGCATAGAAATTTAAAGATTCGTCAAAGGATAAGCTCGCAACAAAGCTAGCTTAAGGTGCAAAGGAACAAATATTGTCCACTTTAAGGCATGGAAATTTAAAGATCCTTTTAACTATACACCAGTGAAAATGCCAACTTAAGGTGCAAAGGGACAAATCTTGTCCACCTTAAGGCATGAAAATTTAAAGATCCTTTTA
Source organism: Solanum lycopersicum (assembly GCF_036512215.1). Lineage (NCBI taxonomy): Eukaryota > Viridiplantae > Streptophyta > Magnoliopsida > Solanales > Solanaceae > Solanum > Solanum lycopersicum. Next base: position 48,796,337 of record NC_090801.1, on the reverse strand, counting down.
AGTATACACCTGTGAAAGGCCTAGCTTAAGGTGTAAAAGGACAAGACCTTAAAGCATAGAAATTCAAAGATCTATTGAAGGATAATCCGCAACAAGGCTAGCTTAAGGTGCACAATGGACAACCCTCACCCACATTATGGCATGAAATTCTATTACATGCGTATTTAGAGACTTTGGAGACTTCTACTTACATACTTAAAGTCTTACCTTCATACTTAGAGGATTTGAACACTTCAACGTGTATACTTAGATAAAATAAAATACATATCGCTTTGACTTTCATGCGACAAATTAAGTGGGAACTTTTTTTTGACACTCATGCAATTGAACTTAGAATATGGTTTTAAGCGCCTACGTAACTCAATGAAGAGGATCAAGTCACAACGTAGTTCTGGGATTGAGTGTTTTTTTATTGGTTGTGCCGTACACAGTATATACTCTTTCAGGCCAGGAGTGACAAGCAGTTTAGGCTCATATCTTAATGAGCGTCATCTAAATTCAAGAGTTGTACCTCTTTAGAAATTTGGCATTAATAGGACCGATCCTTAAGCCATAATCATCAACAAGCTTGTAAGCACCACTTGAATATTCTTTTTGTAAGAGATATGTTCCATCCCACTTTAAGGTAAATTTGCCCCCAGACTTGTGCGAAGGTCTCCAACTTGAAAGCACCACAAGTGAACCTTCTTATTGAAAGCACGAGATAGACGAGCTTGATAGCATTCAAGGTTCTTTTGGGCTTCTAGACTCTTTTCGTTAAGAGCTTCCAACTCAGTAAGATGCAGTCGAGCATTTTCTTCCTTATTGAGCCCTTCTTGAATAGCAAGTCTTAAGGAAGTTATTTGACGCTCGAGTGGCAGGACTGTTTCAACTCTAAAAGCAAGTGAATATGGTTTTGCTTGAGTTAGAGTGTGATATGTTGTCTAATATTCCCATAAATATTTTTCCATTTTTTCATGACAATCTCATTTGGATTTGGAGACAACTTTCTTGAGAAGGTTGCATAGTCTTATTGAATGCTTCAGTAAGACCATTGGCGGCAGCATGGTACATAGAACATTTACGCTGCTTGAAGCCAAAAAGATCACAAATCTTATTCATTAACTTGTTATTGAATGGCTTGACATTGTCTATTATTAGATAGTGAGGGATGCCAAAGCGATAGATAATATTTACTCGGATAAAATTTGCAATATTCTCTTTCTTCACCTCTTTAAGAGCGGGAGCATCAGTCCATTTTGAAAAGTAATCAGTTGCAGCCGAGATGTACAAGTGTCCACCAGAAGACTTTGGTAGTGGTCTCACAATATCCAATCCCCAGGCATCAAATGGACAAGAGGCGATAGTTGGGTGCACTACTTCGAGTGGCTGATGTATGAAAATCGCATGAAATTGACAAGCATCGCACCTCCGAGCATAATATAAACAATCCTTTACAATGGTTGGCCAATAATATTTCATCCTCTTTATGTGAAAATGGAGTTTTGGTCCAGATTGATGTGATCCACACACTTGATTGTGTGCTTCTTGCAGAGCTTTAAATGTTTCTTCCTCTCCCAAACATCGTAATAGCACACCCTCAAATGATCTTCTATATAATGTTTCCTTATAGTAAAGAAATTTGTCCTTATAGTAAAGGAAACGAGGTGCACGCCGATGAATATCGAGTCCTTCTCTTTGGTTTTTTTGGAAGTATCCTATAACACATGTAGTCAACAATGGGTTTTCTCCAATCTTCCTCTGCGTCTTCAGAAACGCTAACAAGATTCTCAAACTTATTTTCTATATATTCTTCCTCGTTTGGTGGTGGTTCTATCCATTTTTGACAAATAGTAACTTGTGTTTGATCAGGAGGGTTAGCATTGAAGCTAGGGCAACCAATGCATCAGCTTTTTTATTTCTATTCTACGCACATATTGAAGGGTTATATCTCCAAGCCATCCTATCAAATTTTGAGCATAATCATAATAAGGACGCAATTCAGGTTTCATCACCTCATAACTTCCCAAGAGTTGGTTAATCACCAACTGAGAGTCACCAAAGACTTGTAGGTGTAATTGCTTCATGTCGACAACCATCTCAAGTCCAAGTATCAACGCTTGGAATTAAGCGACATTATTAGAGAAACATTGCTTTAAAGTAAAGGAGAATGGTAGAATCTCTTCTTGCGAAGTGATGAACATTACGCCAGCGCCAACTCCGCCAAGATGTGCAGCCCAATCAAAGTACATTCTCCAAGGAGGTTGAATTTCGATGGTCATCGCATCTTCATCAGGAAGCTCATCAGTTAACTCCCAATCATCAGGTATTGGATGGTCTTCCAAGAAATCTGCTAATGCTTATCCCTTCACAGATTTTTGAGGGATGTACACAATCTCAAATTGTTGGAATTGGAGGTACCAACTTGCTAGTCAGTCACTAAGGACAAGTTTTGACATAACAAACTTGATGGGATTTGCTCTAGAGATAAGACGGACAATATGAGCTTGAAAATAATTATTTATCTTTTAAATTGAGAAGACAAGTGTCAAGCATAAATTTTTAATTGGTGAATAATTCAGCTTATTCGGCATCATTGTTCTGCTTAAGTAATAAAGAGTGTTTTCTTTGCCTTCACTATTCTCTAACCTAACAAGCCTCCTACAAACCTTTCTTGTGCTGCAATGTAGAGTATCAATGGTTTTCCGGGTATAGGGGCTCCCGAAATCGGAGGTTACACTAGATACGATTTGATACTTTTAAAGGCATCGCTACATGTTTGGTCCCAATTAAAAGGATCACCTTTCTTCATGAGGTGACCAAATGATTGACATCTCCCCGCTAGATTTGAGATGAATCTCCTCAAGTAGGCTAACTTTCCTTGGAGACTTTTTAACTCATGAATTTTTGAGGCTCGGGCATCTTTGATATTTCATCAACATTGCTTGATCCATTTCGATTCCTTGATGTCTCACAATAAGGACGAGGAACTTTCATCAAGTAACTCCGAAGGCACATTTCATTGGATTCATCCTCAATTGATATCTTTGGAACAACTCAAACACCATTCTTAAGTCTTTCAAATGATCACCCCTCTTTCTTGACTTTACCACCAAGTCATCAACATAGCATTCAACATTTTTATGGAGTAAGTCATGAAATATATTTTGCATAGACCTTTGATATGTGGCACCAGCATTCTTCAAACCAAATGGCATCACTTTGTAGTAATAAATACCTTTCGGTGTGATAAATGTGGTGAGTTCTTCATCCTTTGGTGCCATGTGGATTTCATTATACCCGGAAGAACCATCCATGAATGACATCACCTCATAACCAGTGGTCGCATCAATAAACTCTGGAATTGGAAGAGGACACTCATCTTTAGGGCATGCATTATTGAGATCTCTAAAGTCAACACAAACTTGAATTTGACCATTCTTCTTCCTCACCGGAACAATACTTAAAATCCATATAGGATATTTGACCTCACGAATAAAGCCCGCTTTAATGAGTTTGTTAACTTTATTTTCTATCAACGGAATCAAGTCTGCCTAAAACATCTTTGAGCTTGCTTAACAGAACGAGCACCATTTTTGACTGCCAACTGATAGACCGCTACTTTAGGATTCAATCCAGACATTTCTTTATAACTCCAAGAGAATATATCCCTATATTCTTTGATTATATTTATATAAGTGATTTCTTCATCAACTTCTATAAATGCACTCAAGTAAGTTGGCCTTGGGTCTTCATCAGTGCCAAGGTTAACATCCACCAAAGGATCATTGTCATTGACATATATATGACAACTCGAGACAATATCTTCTACCTCTTCATCAATCTTCATTTAAGGAAAAGAATCATATTCATTTTGGATTGTAACATGATTTGAGAAACCTACATCTTTTTCATCTTTCTCGCACTCTTTGGTACCAACCACAGTGTGAGACTTTGCCTTGAGTTCCTCTTTACACAAACCACAAGTTCCACTCGTTACCTCATCCTCGAAGAAATCAAACTTCTGAAATCCTTTCAAATCAAATGTGAAGTAGGCGTTGTAACTTTTAAATAACTTTTCGGATTTTTTTTATTCTTCTTCAAAGGACCTTACCTCTCAAATACCGAAGTTCTTATAGTCTCTTACCCAAGTTGATCAAAGACAGAAGAACTTTTATTGGGAGCAGTGACGTCATCTTCAAAAGTTATATGATTATTGTTAGCCCTTCTTATGGAAATGTGAATTGGCGGCGGTTGGCTATAACCTAGGCCTTCACGTGCTTGCCTAGTCGTATCTTTTGATGGAAGTTTCCCTAGCGTCGATGGCTAATTAGGATTGTACCCCGCCTTCACAAACAACTTGTAAGCATTGGGGTCAAAACCTTCTCTTGTGCGTTTTGTAGGGAGCGTAATATCTCGCACTTGATCTTGAGCGATTGGCTTTTCTGGTAACTTTGAAGACAAATTTATTGCATCAATTCATCTTATAGGAAGAGTTAGCCCTCTCAATGCATTTTCTTGAAGGTTAGATGATTGATCTTGTTCTTTCTTCGCTTTTGGAACATAGCAAAGGCTAGAAGTCAGCTTCCTCTTCGAATACATGATCTTCCTTTCATTAAGAATAGGTTAAGGGTCTTTAGTGTCAATTTTCACCATTTCGACATTCGTGTCAATTCTTTTATTTATGATCTTATCAGACTTGATCGATTTGACGTCATTGGATTTGGCCCCTTTAACGACATAACTTCTTAAATAGAATTTCGCATCTGCAAAGTGTGTCTCAACTTTGGTGAAAAGATTATCGTCTGCAACTATCTTCCTTTAAATTCCACCTTTAAGATATTTCAAACATTGATAGTATGAAGATGAGATAATTCTATTCTCACGTACCCAAGTCCTGCCAAATAATATATTTTATAATGTCTTTGCGTCGATCACATGTATCCGTGCGCTTGATCGCAAATCTTCTATGTGGATCTCTAACTTAATAGAGCCTATGGACCTCCGCCCCCTTGATTAAATCCTTGTATCAACAGAAGACTTTCACTAAGTTCTCCAGTCGTGATGCCAAGTTCTTTCAATGTGTGGATAGGAAAAATGTTGACTCCAGATCCTTCATCAATTAAGATTATATTTATCTTCTTCTCTAGCACATGACCCACCATATACAAAGGATGATTGTAGTGTTTTGCCAAATAAAAGATCATTATCTGTAAATGTGATTTTAGTATCATATGTGTGTGCTTCTTGAAAAGAAGGTTCAACAGATTTTTCAGAAGATGAAAGAGATATCATTGTTGATATTTCCCTTGTTGTTTTTTCGTTACTAGGAGACACTTTTTGTGAGGGTTCGCTCGGTTTTCCTTCTTTTCCAGTAGAAGGCGCCTTCACCGTTTCTTCTTTGTCAGCATTAAAACATGATTCCTCGACATTGTCTTGATTAGACTTTAAGTCGAATAAGCTTGGTAAGAATCCCTCTAGAGTCACAGGACGTCGAGGTTTTTGGTAGTGATGAATTTCTACCTTTGCCCTTTTTGGGCGTTTGATTGATTTTTTCTTCTCTAATTTCTTCACCATTTTCCCTTTAACTGGTTGCACGGATGAGTCTTTTCGTAAGCTTGACTTGTTGCGTCTTTTCCTAGTTACAAGATTCCAACCTTCATCACCATCTATATCAACTTCCTGGTCTAATGACTCTTCTTTATGATTTTCAGAGTTATATATTTGGACCAGATCAAGTGAGCCAAACGTGATATAGATCTAGTTAGAACTAGCCTTCTCATTATCAAGGACAATTTTCTTTTCCTTAACCAATTGCATCACTCTATCCTTATAAACAAAACATTTTTCAACAGGATGACTCTCAAGTCTATGATACTTGCAATAATTTTGGTCATCAGCTTTTCCAGCTTCATCGGGTCGCTTCATCTCTGGAAAGTCAATGAGCTTTAAATCGAGCAATTCATCAAAAATTTCAGAAACGTCAAAATCCAAGAAGGGATACTTTTTTCCTTGCATCTCCCTTAGTGTCGACTTTTGATTTAAATGTGCTTAGAAAATCATTCTCATATTTTGCTTTATGCCCTCAGTCGTGGTGAACTTTACAGGAGACACATTTGTACTCATGGATTCTTTGTTGTCATTTCTAGGAACAAATTTGCTCCATCTCTTGGTTTCCTGCTTGTCTCTTCCTTTTCGAAGATCATGGACAATAGTCATGTCTTTTCCAACAGAGGACATGATCAACTCTATATTATGAGCACGAGTAACTAAATCTTTAAAGGATTTAGGTTTTATTCCTTGCAAGATGTAAAGAAGCATACAGTGCATACCTTGAATTAACATTTCTATTACAGAAGCTTCACTAAGCCTGTCTTTGCAATTTAGGCTTGTGTTCCTCCATCGATTTATGAATTCTATAACTGGTTCATCCTTCTTTTGGAGAGTATTCGTGAGTTCTACCATGCTCACTGTACGACTTGTGCTATAGAAACAGTTGAGAAACTCGTGCTCTAGTTGCTCCCAACTATCAATAGAATTAGGTTCAAGATCCGTGTACCAATCAAAGGCATTTCCTTTTAGAGAGTAGACAAACTATTTGACAAGATGGTCTCCACAAGTTCTAGCATTATAAAATGTATCGACGAATTGTGCAACATGTTGTTTTGGATTTCCTTTTCCCTCAAATTATTGAATTTGGGAGGTTGATAACCAGCAGGCATTTTAAAGTTATCAATCCTAGTAGTGTATGGCTTAGCATACATATGAGAAGACATTGTTGAGACTTCATACTTTTCTTTGATAATGTCTTCCTTCAAGCGATCGAGAGGGATCATTCCTTCAGAAAAAACTGGTATCTCATTAACAAGCGAGGTTTTTTTCGCATGGTCTTTGATTTCTTGAACTTTGACACCCTTTCCAGGTGCATGGCCGATATCTCCATATAAAAGTCCTTCTATTCTATCCATCAACTTATCAATTCGAGACTCTTAGTTTTGTACATGCTTTGTCAATCCTTGAACCAACTTCGTCAGATTTGCGAGTTGTTCCTCAGGAGAGGAAGCAACGGTCACCATCGTTTGCATGACTCTTGGAGATGTACGAGAGTAGCATGGATTGTCGCATAAGTTAATTTTCAGCGAATTACGCAATGTATGTAGCACGGATTGTCGCATAAGTTAATTTTTAGTGAAGTATGCGATGTTCGTAGAGATGATTCATAAGTTGAATCACAGTTCACCCTTGTGGTAGAGTTCTTGGAACCAGATTGCTCAAGTAGAGCCAATGTCTTCTTGATCTTTTCAGCAACACTACTTCCTCCTTCTAGATCATTTGTGGAGGAACTTGCTCCTTTCGGAATCGAAGATCCAAAAACAGGAGTTGATGCGGACGACACTTGAAGTGTTTGTTGTCCTAGTGTAGCACTCTTGCTTCTCGTAATAGCTCCAAAATGTCCAAAGGTAACACCAAGGATGCCTTAAACTTCAGTAGAGAACTTGGAGCTAATGGCCTTAGAGCCAGTTGATTGAGAGTTGTTGTTTATAGAAGTCATCTCAATATTCTCTGATGCTTGAAAAGTTGAGATGAGAGGTAGAGATTGTCCCACTTGGCGTGCCAGTTTTGCTTGATCAAGATAGATTGCGTGTACAATTCTATAGATCCCTTGATTCTACTCTCCTAAGATTTATCCATGATTCGAGGGCCGTTAGTGGCGTATTTCTCGAACTAGGATGATTTAAATTTGACCTCTCTATATGAATAATCCATTAATTTGCAGATTATTCAAGATCTTGATCTCTTTATGAAATTCCGGAGATGCCTTTTAAGAGAATTTTGTATCCTTTATATAGGCATAAACTAGGGTTTAGGATTGAGTAGCCTTCAAGAATCCTAATATGAGTTGAACACAATTTATAGAATCCTAACTCGAATTGAATGCATCTTGTAGACTCCACAAAATTTCAATGTCTACAGCTCTGGAGCATACGTATGATACTTTTTATAAACTCTAACAGAAAACATCTCGCTACTTGTAAATTTCACAGCCCTTAGCAACCAATTGCAATCCAATTATGAACATTTAAAAGAAAATTTTTAGTCTAACATCTTTTTTCAAGCAAGTAATTTTCAATGAATTTGTCAGTTTTTGCTTGTTCTTGAATGTCATTCCATTATAAAAACATGTTTCATCATCTCAAACATTATTCACATGTGATGATTGAAAAGCACGTGGATTGTTGTTACCAACCATAGGTGTAGGATGAATGTTGCTCTAAAGGTCCGGCCCTTGACCTTCACCTTCACCTACAACTTCACCTATTCAAATTTCATCATCGGGATTAGTCTTGTCTGCAGGATAAAATTCATCATTTAACATATCTTGTTGGCCTTCGTCTACATTATGATCCTCCCCGATAGGATTTTCTTCCACATAGACTCTTAATATGGGCGGTTTCCCTGCTCCTCCAAAATAAACAAGAAACTAAGTTGATCAGTTATTCTAAAAGGTAAAACCTTCTCATTTTGAAAAACATGAGGAATGTAACTCATGACAAGATCTTCCTATTTACAATTGTATCCAGACTTTTGCATGATTAAATTAAAGAAATCATCATACAAAATATTTCTTTCGACATACATCCCTATTGAACCGGTTCCTCAATTATTACTATCCTCCCAACGTCATATGAATCAATTTTTCTTATCGACCCATTCACCACAACAATCAATCCCTACAAATAATAACTCCATTTATTGTACCTGAAGAAATTAATTAAAAAAATAATTAGTAATTATGAAGAAATAAGTAGATGTTGCAACATATGATTATTCTGTGGCGAGATGTAAGTCATATGTTGCTATATATGACTGTTATGTTGTGATAAATCAATCACATGTGACAACATTTGAAATGATTGACTTTATAAAATTCAAAATTCTAACGATTTTGACCCTCTCCGATAGAAATTAATTAACGAGTTTCTTAATTCTAACAATTTAAAATGATTGAATTTATAAAATTCAAACTGTTTTTTTTTCAAGTTATTTTAATTAGTTTTGTCGCTCTTTTATAAGTTATAAAGAAAATATATATTTTATATAATTTAATATAATTAGTATAGTTTATGAATATTCCAAACCGTCTCAAAAAGATCGTCGGTTAATTAGTCTACTTATACAATAGCTTATATTTTAATTTATTTAGTTTATAATTTAGTTAATTATTTTATTTTGTTCAACATGAAAAAGCTCATTAATTAATATCAATTCGTCTTATTTAGTTTTTAGCGGAATTACCAATTAAGCATAATTTGTCCAAGTCGTTAGTTCAATGGCTGTAATTGCAATTTTAGCAATTTTCATTTTCGGGCCTGCCTTTAAATTTCCAGCATCCCAGCAATTCTCTTCAACTCTATGCCCAGCCTACAAGCAGTAGCAACAATCTCCAATTCTTCAAGAGACCCAACAGCAGCAAAAGAGAAACCCAGAAGCCTCAACGACAACACCGATCCCAAACGGAAGTCGTCACTGCGTCAAATTACACGGGAAGGCAACGATAACTTCACGCCTTGGGTGCGTACAACAGCAGCAGAGTACGATGTCCTTGTCTTCTTCCTCGATGTCCCTCTCAATTTGTAATATCATAGCAGCAAAAGCAACAGACGAGGCACGCGTTTTTCAGTCCTCATCAGCGCCCAAAGACAACGAAACCAATCCAAGGCGTCCATCTTCCCCTTTCCTCTTCCGGAATGGCTCAATAACTCTAAAAAAGATGTCTCTCCAAAATGGTAAGGAGGGACGTTTGAATTTTATTATTATTATTATTTTATTTCTTCTTTTTTTTCTTTCTTTCTTTTCTTAGTCTTTCAAGTTTCAGTATGCGCCTTTGTAGTATTTTATGTTTCCCTTGTATGTTGCCAGATTTGAGTAACGCTATTGCTTAGTTACTTGGTTATTGCTTTTTGCTTTAAAAAATAAAAATTTATGTCACAATAGTCACTGTTTTTCAACTCTATGTTTTCCCTTTAATTTCTGGTATATTTTTTTTACAAATTTGTGGTTAGTCGTATTATCATGTAAATGCGATTCAATTTGGAGCAAGTCAAGCAAATGTGTTCTTTTCGTATGTCCTTTAATTTAGTTGTCGTATACACCTTTTTAGTGTTTTGAATATTGTTTGGTGACACAAGGTTACAAGTCTTAACAATTATTGCTTTAAGCTAATCTGCATAGTCTTAATAATTAGTTTGGCTTAATTATGGTCTCAAGAGGTGGACCGGCACAGTGTACATGTTGTTAGCTGACATATTAATTATATTATTGTGACTGACTACTGTGCCCTCCTAGTTATTTCTTTAAATTTGTTGTTTTCCAATGTGTCTCTAGTGTGACTGTATGTTAATCTATTAGGATTGTATGTTAGCCTGTCCCTTTTTGAGTGATATATATATTCCAGCAAATTAACGTATTTTTCTATTTTTGTCTCGAGTTGGTTTATATATTAACTCATTTCGTTTACTTTGTTTGCATGTGAACTCATTTGAGTCCTCGTGGACCCATTCTGCGATTCCATATTGACCCATGAATTGCAATAGAGATGGATGATCTATTTGAAGAAAACTTAATTTTTGGTACTGTTTTGATTTCTTCAAACAAATGACCCATCTGTTGCAACAGATGGGTCATTTTTTAGAACAAAACTTAAATATTTGCTTCTGTTTTACTTACTTTCAACAAATGATCATCTGTTGCAACAAATGAATAATCTATTGGAAGAAAATTAAATATTTGGTATTGTATTGTTCTCGTGGTCTATCCATTGCAACAAATGGGTCATTTGTTGAAAAAAAGTTAATCGTTTGCTACTGTTTTGTTTTCTTTCAACAGATGGTTCATCTATTGCAACAGATGTGTCATTTGTTGGTAATACACTATATAGGTTAATATTACAGTAAGTATTTATCTATTATAAATTATGAATTAACTTAAATTTAAATTACTCTATAATACATTCAAAATGTAAATAAACTTATTAATTAAAAGGTAATTATAATTAAATAACTTAATTTATCACAAATTATGGATTATTGAAGCATTTCATATCAAAATAATCAATTAATCACTTTATTTAAGACAGATACAGTTAGTTAATCATATAATTACGTTATAATGCATTGAAAATATAATTGAATTTATTTAATTGAAAGGTAATTATAATTAAATAACTTTATTTATCACTAATTATGAGTCAATGAAGCATTTCATATCAGAATAATCAATTGAACACTTTATTTAAGACGCATACAACTAATTGATCATGTAATTACCCTATAATGGATTGAAAAAGTAATTGAACTTATTAATTGAAAGATAATTATAATTAATTAACTTCATTTATCACTAATTATGAATTTTTTTATATATATAATAGAGAGAGATGAAAATGATCAAACACATATGCTCATCTATTGCAACTGATGCTCATCTCTTGCAACATGTGAATCATACATTGCAACAAATGAATCATCTATTGCAACAAATAATCATCCATTGCAACAAATGAGCACATAGAGTTGATTATTTTCAAAGAATAGGTCATATATTGCAATAAATCATACATAGTAGACATTTATTGTAATAAATTTCTATATTTGTTGCAACATATGATCATATTTATCTCGTTATTTTTAAGGCAGAATAGTCTGGTGTACCCTCGTACTTGTATCGGATTGTTTTATGGACTCTTCTACTTAGATTTTTGTCATCTGGACTCCTAAACTTAACCAAAATGAGATTTTTAAATCCCTCTGACCATATGTGTTTCTCACTCTCCCTTACATAGATGACATGTTATATCCATGTCATATATATTAATGCCAAGTCATAATTTTCTTCATAATAATTTTTTAATTATTAGTAAAAATATTAAATAAAAGATAAATTTTTTTTAAAAAATCTGTTTTATCAAATAAAATAAAATAATTATTTTTGTACACCTTTCGTCCACCTTCCCTAACCCACCATCACTGTCAAAACTCCACCATCTCCATATCCCCATTTTTTTCTTCTTCGATTTTTTCACAATCCAGCAATTTGATGAAGTCATGAAACTACTTTACTCCTCGCTAGCGCCATTTTAATTTATTATTGACATTTCTAATCCTCCCTATTTTTACTATTTCACCACCAAGTCGGCGTCATAAAACCCATTAGAATCAAATTGTAAAACCCAATATAACATTTCCGATTTTCCGGCATGGATGGCAATACAAACTGGTCGGAACAAGGTAGAGGATCTCGTCGATGCCAGAGAAATGATGGAGCCATTGCGTCATCTCCATTTTTAACGGTGGCGTCCATGTTTGCCAGCGTCATCATCACTTTTACAGGCGAGATCAAAGTAACAACAACCTAAGTCATCTAACAACCACAATAACAACAACAAATCCACTTAACAACCAGATCTAACCAAACTTTTCATAATCCAATGCTAACTACTATTTCACACCCCAAATTGCTTACAAATACAAGAATAATTTTGACACCAAAGGAGGTCAAGTTACTCATTAGAGATATCAAAAACTCCACTAAAATCTAATTTTTCTTTGTTTATTATGTTCAAAAAAAAATGGCCATCATTTTTTATTTAGGGTAACAAAAAAAAGAAAAATAAGAAATAAGTTGAAAAGGTGCAAGGAAAGGCAGAAAGATAGAAAGTCAGGTATGGGAGGGGGAAAAGAGGGAAAGTGAGTGTTAATTCAAAGTACTAGAGATGTTCAATAGGTTAAAGACTTAGTTAATGTGTTCAAGTGAAATACGCGGACAACTTTATAGGAATGTGTATGACTTAAGCCACTTTTAAATTACTTATAATTCCAAACTTGTAACTATACATACCAAAAAATTATTTTCAAAATCACTTTATATTAATGCATACACTTAATTATTCCAATGTATAATTGTTGATGAACGATTATTGGTGAATATAATTACATTGCTCATCACAAACACTTTTTGTTAATTCATACACTTTGTTATTTTAATGTATAATTGTTGATGGATGTATTGCTCATCACATATGCAATAAAAAAGAGATTTAGATCTATAATCTATTTATGCTTTTGTTAGTTATTGAGGAAGTTCCTCTATTCTATTAAACTGGAACTATTTCTCTTTTTAATTTTTGTTATTTAAAAGTTTTAGAATTCATTAGCTATTGTATTATTTTTAGTCTACTCTATTTCATTTCATTTTCGAATTCATTAGCTAATTTTGTGTTACACTTCTTCTCTTTTGATTACTTAATTTTATGAATAACTATTTATACATATTGTAACGGTATCTAAATCATTTACAAATATTTATACTAAGTAGCGTGCAATACAAGTATATTTTCTATTCTGAAATTCTATGTTTTAAAAAGTATATAGACATCTTGCAGTAATTACAAGGGACAAAAGTGCAACATACGTTTCTAAAAATTAGTATATCATATGTTTAGACCTAATAACATAAAAATGTAACTCATTATTTTAGTTACCAAACTAAATTTTGTAGGTTCATCAAATGTCTAATCATTTGGCATACAACAAATAAGTTATTTGAATACATTAATTGTCTTGCCGCGAGCCTACACCCCTGATGTGGCTGAAACTCGAGAAACATTTTTGACCCCAAGCGAACCGTTGGTCTGACTTACTTACTCAACGAAAGAATTAAACATAAAAAATAAATCTCATGCAATAACTTAAAAGATAATATCTTAGCTAAAATGGCAACTCAAGTCTTACAGGTTTATAAACGAAATAAATAAGACTAAAGAACTATAACTATCTATCTATGAAGCTTCTAAAACAAAGAGGGATGTTGGAACAAGACCCCCGATCATTCTAATAATAGAATACTAAAAACAAAGTAAAAGGATTCCTCCAGAATGCAAGGAGGCTCACCAACTAACTCTAAGTGCTCAACTTAATCAACGAGGCGCTGGCTAATGATCCTGATTACCTGTGTCTGCATCATAAGACAATGCAGGTCAACTATCATAAGTACATTAAATGTACGAATATGCGAGTTGGAATGTTAAACATAACATAGACTTGAAAAGAATCTAAAAGGAACACTTACCTTGACTTTACTCAACTCATGAATACATTAACTTAATATAAAGTAATAAAACACATGCAATATATAGAAAACTTCTAAAACAGTAGAATACAACTCAGATCGTTAAAGAAGTGCAATAACAAACTCAACTTTACTCATGAAATAAAATAATTTAGTTTCCATAGGAGTTTCTCTAACCTACAACCACCACTATGAGTCTAAGTGGTGATACAACATCTTGCCCACGCTGTAAGAACTGTCTTATACTTGCCGTCATATAAAACGTCTTAATTAAGTGGATCCACTAGTCTATGCTAAAAAACACTTAAGGAGTCATCTAAAAAGTATAATGCTTTACTACCCATGATGGCTACATGGTTTATGGAGACTTGAGTTAATATGAACTTGCGTCCCCATATTGGTGCACACTACTCCCAAAATATGTTTAACTCATATGTTTTAAAACAAACTTCTTTCTTTGGTTTGAGATAATTAATCAAAACTTAGCTTGAAAGCTCTCTTGGATAGATGTGTCCCTTTCTTGTTCAAATGTGAAAACATTTTTAACTCTTGAGAATACTTAGTTTCCTTATATCTTTTTGAGAAATGAACTTAAATCTTTACTCTTTGCTTAACTTGAAACTTAAGTCTTAAAACAAAGTTAAAATGTTTGTGAAAGACTTTTGAAAATTTTATAAACTTTTCTTTAACTTGCTTCTTAACCTCTAGATTTGACTCTTAACTTTACTTGACTTGACTCTTAAATTTTCTTGAATTGAATTATGGATTTAAGGATTGTGATTTGTGATAGGAACAATCTCATGATGTTTAGGAGTGTCTTTTTGATTGCGAAACATGAGAAAAGATAAAATCAATTGCCATCTAAAAACAAGTCCACAACGCGGAGATGTATATAAATTTTTTGATCCCGATGTTTCACCGAGGGAGCAAGTCCACGACGTGGACTTGCGTGCCAAAACCTGCTCGACTTTTTCCATCGTCGTTTTCCTAGCGTTGCAATGAATTTTTGATCTGCTAAATGGAAAGATTTATTCATGTAATCTGTCCCGTTGTGTGACATTCTGTGAATGACACCATTAAATGAAACTTGACGTTTCCATAGATACAAGAAAGAATCAGGAAAATAACATTTAATGAAACAATGCAAGAGATATCAGGACAGGACTCCACACTGAAAATAGGATTTGACCGAAGAACTACAAAGAGAACACAAGTTTTACTTCATACTAGTCATCGATGTCAAATGTAAAGAAATATATCATCTAAGGGAAATGACATTGTCAGATTGGAAAGAAAATACACGAGCAGTAGAGTTTTTCTCATTACAAGTTCACAAATGCATGTAATAGACAAGAGTATTTTGCCCTCTATTATGGTTACGTTCTTTGATCACGGGTGGTGAAAGTAGGAGGCAGGCGATTTCCATTTACACAGACTTGTTCAGGAAGATTAACTTGCACAGACTTGAATTCATAGTGCTGCAATAAAAATTAGCAACGTATTAGTGATGAGTGAAAATTTTTGGATGGCAGATACAAATCACAAGGAAAGCAATTTTTTTGACATGATCATTATAGAAAGCAAAATGACATTTGGAATAGCATTGCATCTGAAATACCACAGATATTATAACCAGTTGACCTTTCCTTCCCATTAAAAATAAACAAATTTACAAATGGGATCCAATAGTGTGACCACATCTCCTGGTTAAATCTGTCAAAAAGAGTAGTTTGTTAAGTAATGAGGTGAAAATATTTTTTCCATGAAGTTATTGAGGAGTATGATAAGAGGGTTGCTAAGAGTTTATTAGTAGTTAGTTGAGTATTGCTTAGTTAGTTATTATTGTGCTAAATTTGTTATCCAGCTGTCAGTATCCTATTGGTTTATTAGCTGTTAGTTAGTTACAATATAATGTATATATACATGTTAGCGCTGTAAGCTGATATATCATTTTTCTCATTCATTCAGTTTGAGATGAATAAAAGCGACAACACATTTCAGTAGTCTTCTTCTTCTTCTACACTCCCAAATTACTTAGGTTTCAGTCAATCAACAATTTGTTATGGTATCAGAGCATGGAGTGCGATTCTTGGTGATTTTCTAGCTTCGATTGATAGCTGAGTTTGCAGATCTGAAGAGGCATCAATGGCGAACAAAATCGACCATGCTCATCCTCTGTTTTTGTCATCTTCTGATGTAGCAGGAGCTGTTCAAATTGGAATTCAACTCACAGGCATGGAGAATTATAATTTATGGAGCAGAGCAATGGAATTGACTCTGTTGACTAAGAATAAATTGGGGTTTGTTGATGGAAGCATCAAACGTGAAAATTATATAGTTGATTCTGAGAAGAAACAGTGGGATCGATGTAATGCTATGGTGATCTCATGGTTGATGAGTAATGTAAGCAAGGATTTGGTGAGTGGAATCTTATTTCGTTCTAATGCAACACTAGTTTGGAGTGATTTGAAGGAACGTTTTGATAAGGTGAATATGTCCAGAATTTTCCATCTGCACAAATCAATTGTCACACATACTCAAGGTACTTCCCCTGTATCAGTTTATTATTCGAAGTTAAAGGATATATGGGATGAATTCGACTAAATTGTTCCACCTCCCTCTTGTAATTGTGATAGATCTAAAGAGTATATTGATAGCATGCTTAGACAAAAGCTTTTGCAATTTTTAATGGGTTTGAATGACAATTGTAGTCATGCTAGAAGTCAGATTCTTATGATGAGTGTTCCACCTACTGTCAATCAATTTTATGCTATGATAATTCAAGATGAAAGCCAAAGGGAGCTATGTGGAGATCACTACACCTTAGGCGGACAATTAGATTCTACTGCATTATTTTCCAGTAGATCTGGAGGCAATGGTTCTGGAAGTAATGGTTCTGGGAGTCAAGGTTATCGAAGTCAAGGAAATATAAAAGCATCATAAACCACAAAGGAGTTGATATTTGTATTGTGATCACTGTGAAATGAAGGGTCACAGTAGAGTTGATTGCAACAAGCTGAAATATTGTACTCATTGTCATAAGCATGGACATTTGAAGGACATTTGTTTCTAATTAATAGGTTATCCTATCAATTACAAAGGGAAAAGATTAGCTAACAATGTGTCAACATATTGTGGATTCCTAGGGGATTTAAATGATAATAGTTATTTTGTTCCTTCAACATTACAGTCACAACAACAATATGGTTCAGGTTTTGGAGTTGGTTCAGTGCCACAGTTTACACCTGATCAGTATAAGCAAGTCCTTCAGATGTTGAACAAACCATTGATTCATGAAGGAAATGCAACATCTACCAACATTAATGCCAATGCAGCAGGTAACTTTGTAGGAAACTCTAAGTTCAATTCCTCTCGTTTTGATTGGATTGTTAATAGTGGAGCAACTGATCAAATGATGGGAACTAAGAATGTATTGACTCATGAATCAACAGTGATGAGTTCAGGACATGTTCAACTTCCAAATGGTGATTCATCTCGAGTCACACATTCAGGTTGTTCTAAACTACAAGGAGGTGATATAGTTAAAAATGTTTTATGTGTGCCAGATTTTAACTTCAATCTTCTTTTAGTGGTTAAACTAACTAGACAATTGAATTGTTGTGCTATGTTTTATCCTGATTTATTCCTTCTCCAGGATCTTCTCACTGGGAGAGTGAAGGAGATTGGTAAAGAGGATGGTGGTTTATACATTTTGAAATCTCCTTAACTGATAAACACTGGACAACATCATAAAAGTATTGCTACTACAGCTGTCCAGGATTCTGATGAGGGTGAAGTTTGGCAAAAAAGACTAGGTCACATCCCTATGAATGTTATTATAAAGATAGATATGTTTGCTAATAAAAGGAAGTTTCAGTTACAATGTTGTAATATTTGTTCATTGGCTAGACAAGTTCGATTACCATTTTCCATTAGTAACACTAGGAGTTCAAAATGTTTTGATTTAGTTCATATGGATGTATGGGGACCCTACAAAGTTGGAACTCACAATAAGACGAAGTTTTTTCTTACATTGGTTGATGACTATTCTAGATGGACTTGGATATATCTCATGCATCTTAAATCTGATATTTCTACTATATTAAAGCAATTTCTTGCCATGGTTCAAACCCAATACAGTATCCAGGTTAAAACATTTCGATCAGACAATGGGGGACAGTTCTTCAATGCTCAAGCGAGTGAGTTGTTTCATTTTAAAGGCATCATTCATCAGATTTCTTGTCCACATACACCCCAACAAAATGGTGTAGTGGAAAGAAAGCATAGACACATCATGGAGATAGCTCGAGCTATCAGATTTCAAGGTCACATTCCAATCAAGTTTTGGGGGAGTGTGTTTTAGCTGCAGTTCATATTATTAATAGAATTTCATCCATTGTGTTGGATAATAAGTCTCCTTTTGAGATGATGTTTAGCAAACCACCAGATCTATCTTACATGAGAATAATAGGTTGTTTATGTCATGCCACCAGACTGTTGAGGATAGAAAAGTTTGGACCTGGAGCTATTAGATCAGTTTTTATGGGTTATGGCACTACACAAAAGGGATACAAACTTTATGATCTTGAAAATAAAGTTTTTTTATTAGCAGGGATGTTGTTTTTACGGAATTCATATTTCCCTTTCAGATTCATGCTAATGCAGATATGAAGGCAATTGTACCAGATGATGCAATTCAAGTTTTAGTTCCAGTTTTGAATGTCAAGGCTGATGATCATGTTTGCATGAATGATCATACTGATAGTACCACTAGACACTCTGTTGATCATATTCTTGAGGAGCCAAATATGAGTCCATCTTCAGTTGTTCAGGAACTAACTATGAGTTCCACTATAGGAAAAAGACAGTCCACTAGAACTTCCAGACCTCCACTTTGGCAAAAGGATTTTGTGACCTCAGTCAAGTCTGGATCAAAGTCTCACTGTTTGTCTCTTGGAGATAGTATTGGCTATAGTTGCTTGTCGCCTTCATATCAATGTTGCATTGCTAATCTTTCAGTTAACATTGAGCCTCATTTTTATCACCAAGTTGTCAAGGACAAGAAATGGGTGGCAGCTATGGAGGAAGAAATACAAGCTTTGGAAGATAATAAGACTTGGGAGTAGTATCTCTGCCTATTGGTAAGAAGGCTATAGGTTGCAAGTGGGTATTAAAATCAAGTACAAAGCACCTGGTGAAGTTGAAAGATTCAAAGCTAGATTAGTGGCAGGAGACTTTTTCTCGAGTTGTTAAAATGGCCACTGTGAGGACAGTGCTAACCCTTGTTGCTACTAAGGGGTGGTATGTTCAACAAATGGATGTCTATAATGCCTTCTTGCAAGGTGACTTAGTGGAGGAAGTGTATATGCAATAGCCTCCAGGTTTCCCTGGGTTCAACCTGTATGTAAGTTGCTTAAGTCATTATATGGAATTAAGCAAGCTTCGAGACAATGGAATGTGAAATTAACTCAGGCCCTATTAGCTGCTGGTTTTCAGCAAATTCATATGGATTACTCTTTGTTGATTAAAAGGTCAAATGAAGGCGTTGTGATTGTCTTGATTTATGTTGATGATTTGTTGGTAACCGGTAGTAACTTGAAGTTGATTAATGAAACTAAAAAATATCTGAAGGACAACTTCAAAATAAAAGACCTTGGGACTTTGAGATTTTTCTAGGGATAGAATTTGCCAGAAACACTAAAGATATTCTTATGCACCAGAGGAAGTATATATTGGAGATAATTTCAGACTTGGGTTTAGGTGGGTCTAAACCTATTGTCACACCTGTTGAAATGAATGTCAAATTAACTACTATAGTTTTTTATGAACATGCAGGTTCTTCATCTGATTCACTACTATCAGATATTAGTGCATATCAAAGACTTGTTGAGAGGTTGATTTACTTAACCATCACTAGACCTGATTTGTCTTATGTTGTTCAAAGCTTAAGTCAGTTTATGAATGCACCAAAGAGGTCTCATATGGATGTTGTTGTTAGAGTTGTAAGATACATCAAACAGAATCCAGGCTCAGGCATTTTTTTGGCTGCACAATCTTATGATTCTTTGCAAGCATATTGTGATGCTGATTGGGGATCCTGTCTTGATACTAGGAAGTCCGTCACGGGGTATATGGTCAAATTTGGGGACTCTTTACTTTTCTTGGAAGTCAAAAAAGCAATCCACTGTCTCCAAGAGTTCTGCAGAAGCAGAATATAGAAGCATGGCTTCCACTGTTGCAGAAGTTACATGGATAATTGGTCTTTTTCGTGCATTGGATATGCCTCTTACCTTACCTGTTGTTATACATAGTGATAGCATTGCTGCCATTCAGATTGCATCCAATCCTGTCTGCCATGAGAGGACCCAACACATTGACATTGATTGTCATTTTGTTAGGGAGAAGATTCAAATAGGTATTGTCTTCATTCAACATTTGGCCACTACGGAGCAACTTGCTGATGTGTTGAATAAAGGTCTTTGTCGTTTGCAACATGAATATCTTGTATCCATGCTAGGCATGAAGAACATCTTCATATCTCCTAGCTTGAAGGGGGGTATTGAAGAGTATGATAAGAGTGTTGCTAAGAGTTAATTAGTAGTTAGTTGAGTATTGCTTAGTTAGTTATTATTGTGCTAAATTTGTTATCCAGTTGTCAGTATCCTATTGGTTCATTAGTTGTTAGTTAGTTACAATGTAATTGTATATATACATGTTAGCACTGTAAGCTGATATATCATTTTTCTCATTCATTCAGTTTGAGATTAATAAAAGCAACAACACATTTCAGTTGTCTTCTTATTCTTCAATACTCCCATATTACTTAGGTTTCATTCAATCAACAATTTGTTAGTATGGATGAATGAGAAAATCAGGATAAAAATAGTGTTTGATAGTATCATACAGGAAACAAGAAATGCTAACTCACATAACTATTCTATCTTTATCTTTAGTGTTTGATTACGTATTAAAGACGTGAGGTGCCTCCCCTTCATCTAATTTTCATCCAAGAAGTGACAAAAGGGAGGAAAGATCCTTCACTTAGTTTTTAGGCATGTAGTGCCGCAGCAGTTTAGAAGAAAATTAACGTGTCAATACTTGAAATTTATTTGTTCATTCTTATCGCGGTTTCTCGAAGATACTCTACTTCACTAGACTAGTTCTTTTTATAGGAATTGAGATCTTAATAGATAAATGAACCAAGAAACATTAAAACAACATAAAGTAGTGCTTACTGTTTCTTTCTGTATGCCGGACACTGTAAGTATAAAAACTATTCATCTGACCATCACTGAGCATATAGTATCTGTGGAATAAGTATACACATTCAGAAATAAGTATTTAAGCATAAAGTAGGGCTGAACAGACTTGCACTTTCAAAGGAAATGCTGAGAATGATCAATTGTCCTGTTACGGCCATCAGTTAAGAAAATGACGTAACTTACACTGGAGTTTGATACTCATATTTAACTAAGCACTCTACTGATGTTATAACCAGAATGTTTTTGTTCAGGCCTTCAATTAAAAGATCTATGATTCTTCGCTTGCATACAGGACCCACTGCCAGAAAAAGCACAGTATTACCTCAACTAATAGATAAATAGGTAAATCATATACCTCATTGTTCACAGTTCAGTATCTAAGAAAAATGTAAAGCCTTACGACCTCTAGCAGCACGTAATAGCTTCTGGTTGTCTACTCGAATACTCTTTCGCTTACGCTTCCTTTTATTCTTCTCATTAGGCTTACCCTGAAAAGCAGGATCACAAGCTTCCTTTGTTCTTCTCATTAGGCTTACCCTGAAAAGCAGGATCACGAAATTCAACTGCATCATTTACAATCTCAGTCATAATGTTTTAATAGCAAAAAAAGAAGAAAGCATTTAATAATTGAGAATGCATTATATTTTAAAGACTATATCATAACTTTCTTGTTTCAAGAGATCAAAGAAGAAGAAATTGTAACAATCCTAAAAATCGAATAAATAGGTACATAAGCTTATTTAATTATTATTTAAAAATCTACAATTTTAAGGGGCATAATGGTCCTTTCACGTATTAATTAAAATAAATCAGATTTGTATTAATTTAATTAAATCCTATGTTGACTAAGTCTTGAATTAATACTCCTAAACCTATGTTAACATTCTCCTAATCACGTTTATCACCTCTCAACATTCAAAAAAAAACTCTCTTGTTCTCTCTGCCAATTAACGTGAAGAAATAGAAACTTTTAAAAAAAAATTCTTCCCGCTGGAAGAACTCACTAAAAAGTCTAAGGAAGCAAGTTAATCAAAAACGTTAAGGCAAGGGAGATTTCCGTCGAGTTGGTGGTGGAACTTTAGGTGAATTGGGCGTGGTTTTGGTTTGGAGACAAGTTTGGGCAGCAACTTCAAGCTCGAACAACGTCAAAAGGTATGGGTTTCTCTCCAGGAATTCTTTCTCCAAGAGTATTTTCCTTTGAACAATTCTCAAGTCTTGAAAACTAAGGTTGTTCTCCTTTGTATGTCCTTGTCATTATCTCTCAAACGAATTTGTAGGATGGGTATGTTGTGCTGCTAGATTTAGGCATGAATGATGTATTTATATTAATTGTGAACATGTTTTATGTGAGGGAAATTGCGAAAACGATATTCAAAATGTAACAAAAAAATTTGGTGTTGTGTGTGCATTGTGGGCAGTGGCTTTAGCCATTGTTTTGGGATCGAATGTTCATGTGTTTTTGGTGTATTTTATGTGTGTAATGTGTGTGTAATGTGGTGTTCATTATAATGAAAAATGATGGGTTGAAACCACTCTTTTAGCTAAGTAAACTCATGAAAGAGGTGACTAAAAATGAGTGAAGAATTAAAAAAAAATCCAGATTCCATACCCTCCCATAAGGCTAAATTCTGAATTTGTAAAAAAAGGAAATAAATAAGTGAGGTCAATGGGAATTGAAGCCAAGACCTCACATGTTGAGAAGGCTGAAGAAAAAAAAGGGCTAAGGGGAATTGAACCCCTTAGCGGCTGGTTATCGCGAGGGAGAAAAGAAAAAAGGGAAAAGAAAAGAGGCTAGGGGGAATCGAACCTCTGGCCACTGCTTTTCGCGTGAAAGGAAAAGAAAAATGGGGTTGGGGAAAGTCGGACTCGCGACCTTGGGGAAAGAGGAGGAGGAAATTAATTCATCAAATAAATGGGAGGCGTGGGATTCGAACCCACAACCTCCAGGTACGCGCGAGAGAAAAGGGAAAATAAGAAGGAAGAAAATCGCGAGGCGTGGGAATCGAACCCACGACCTTAGGGACTGGAGCAGCGAACGAATGAAATATATATATATATTTTACATTTAGTAATTTTCTATTAAAAAAAAACTTTATTCTGTTCAAATATTGAGAAAACAAACTATTTAAATTAATTAATTTTCAAAACTTAATACAACATCTTAATATTCATATAGCATTCAAATTCAGATATCATATGGAGCCTTACAAGAGCTTTTGGCTTACACAAATTTACATTTCAACAGGCTGGACTGCCTGTTAATCTTAGCTGTAATCATACCTTCCACAAATGAAATCAGTTTTCTTATAAACGATAGAAATACATTTATTCCCATGGAGTACAGATGTGACAGACAATTTTACAAAATTTGTAATCCAAAACAATGATTAAACCAAATTGGACTACAACAAATTCAATACAATTAAATGTATAAACAAACTCATTTTTCAGCAGCTCGCGTTTGCCTTTCCAGTTGTACCTGTCATCTTCCAGATCCGGCTCCGGATCCATGGTTGCTTGCACCACGTGGAGAAGGATAACTTCTCGGTGACTGCTTGTATCGATGAGATGAAGACTCGGATTTGCTTTTGGAAGGTTTTGATTTCTCCTTTATCAATTCAACTTGTTCCAATACTTCCACTACTTCTTTCATAGAAGGCCTCTTCTTAGGTTCTCCTTCTAGGCATTTTATAGTAAGCTGAGCAGTAAGTATTGCTGCCTTTGAACTATATTGGCCTTCCATTCGGGCGTCCATAATGGACTTCAGCTTCCTTTTGTTAGAAAGCATCGGTTTCATCCAGTCCACCAAATTATGCTGTCCGCCAGGTCGTTTTGTGTCAAGTGCTCGTAAGCCTGTTAACAGCTCAAGCAAGACAACACCAAATCCATATACATCACTTTTTACATACAGATGACCTGTTGACATGACAAGAATCCTTGGATTAACACATTATACTGCAAATGTTTCTGGGATCGAGCTTTCTCTTTCAAGGTAGTCTCGCTTACTCTGCACACGGCCAAACCAGATGTACATATATTTATGCAATTTAATGCATATAGCATAATGGTGATCAAAATATTACTGGTGGTTTAATAGATGTGCAAATCTATTTAGGTACTGAATCCGAGCCAATGCGGGAGAGCGTGAAAAATGTTAGACATTGAAAACATAGATACTACAATGAAATTTTATGAAGAAATAATGAAGTTCTAGTTTCTGCAAGTTATATTTGTTGCACACAGAGAGCCACTTCGAATTGAAAGTTGAGACAAATCTATCAAACAAGCGAATGCAATTAGTTTCATAAAGCACTACGGGTTATTTTCTTATTGAAAAACAAGCAACCTCGAGTTCAAACAGCTAAACCTTCAAGTCACTTGCGAGTCTCGCCCATTGAATATCCAGAATATGGAATCACTTTTTGAGATAAAATGGCTGGAATTACACTCATAATTTGATATGTATATCTTAAAATGTAATGGGACAACAGCTCGAAATTATTGCTCACCTGTTGCAATGTATTCAGGAGCAGCATAACCATATGTTCCCATGATACGAGTAGTCACATGTGAGTTCCCAGCTGAAGGCCCAACTTTAGCTAAGCCAAAATCGGATAACTTTGCATGGTAACTCTGCAAACAGAAAAATAGAAGACCTTCAAAATTTGGCCCTTATGCAGATGTACATAAAAGTTGGAAAGGAGGAAAATCTATTGAAGAAAAACATAAAATTTGGCCCTTATGCAGATGTACATAAAAGTTGGAAAGGAGGAAAATCTATTGAAGAAAAACGTACTTGTACTTTCATTTAGTTCCATCGGAAAAGGAAAAACAATATGAGATCAGATAAGGGATTTTGATGATATTAAACAGAACAAAACGTTCAAGTTCAGTATTATTACTCATATCATCACATAAACTCACAGCCTCCTTGAGAAATACTGGGGAACCATATGGAAAGAGAATCCTCCAAAGACCAACATATAATAGATAATTAATTTCAGAAATCCAGCCGATTCTAGGTCTTGCTCATGTTTCAATTATGTGAAAGTAAGTAAAAAAAGATAAAGGAAACGTAAGGGATATGCACTAAGCTATAGTAGAGTCACATACCTGTACTCCAAACAGAGAAAATAAAAACAAACAATGGCAATCAAACTACCACTGACCCAAATTACAAGCTAATAACAAGATGTATCAAGTGCATTGGATATGAAACAAGTATATGTCAAAGTAATTTGCATATGCAGGATATTATTTTATTTTTGATAATCAAGAAATTCCCAAGGAACAGTGCTGCATGGTTCGAAGCTTGATGGGTACCCCTCTACCTTCACTCAAATACTGAGCATACCAAGCTTTTGTCTAGTACAAGGTTTGAACGAATGACGTGCGCCTAACACACACCTTGCTCTATGCTCTTAGCACTAGGCCAAAACCTAGGGGCAATGGCATATGCATGATTTTAAGAGAGATCAGTTAGTAACTATTCGGTTTGTGAGTGGGTTTAGGTCTGGGATTGTGAGTTTTAAGACATCACTTTGTGTACCAAAATATATAATTGCCTCGCATACTTTACAAGTAGGACCGACCTACTGTACATATACAAATTTAGTCAACTTGTTAACAAAGAATTGTGCAAAACGGTGTCGGATTACCCACATTACTAAAGGGTATCTTCACCACTGGTTCAACCAATGTAGTAGCTGACTCTTGAATCTAGCTTTTGTTTGTCATTATTCTCTTATTGTTATATTGTTTTAGAATACTGGCCTACCAAATGAATCGCAAGTCAAAAGATTGTACCCCATCGAGAAGTATATTGGAGGCCTTGAAATCTCTGTAAATGATCTGCTTTTCTGAAGAATGTAGAAAAGCTAAACCTCGTGCCGCTCCTATGGCAATTTTGAGCCGCAACTCCCAAGAAAGTGGTTCAATAGCTGTGCTCCCTGCAAAGCAACATAACAGAGATCAGTGCATCATATCATTATTAACCTTGTTTCGGTTGAAACTCTAGTACAGAACTTCTTACTTCTGAAAAGATGGTTCTCCAAGCTTCCCTTTGGCATGAATTCATATACAAGTAACAGTTCCTTGTCTTCCCAACAATATCCCAACAATTTAACAAGGTTTGGGTGTGAAAGCCTTCCTAAGAAGTTAACTTCTGCCTGCAGTTAATTGAAAGATTAGGAGTGTTAGCTAAAGCATCTAACTATAGTCTATATATGACAAATAATATAAAGTTCTAAAGTGAACTAGCAATTCAGAAGTTAGTTGATAAACAAAACAAGAATATTGAAAAGTTCAAGTACACGCTCCTGATAGCTAAATAAGAAACCTAAATAACTAAACAGTACGTCTCTCTCTAAAAGAGGAAGGTACACCCATCGCAACTTCAGGAATGGCCGTGACAGCTGACACAATTGATGTTAGTAACAGCTTAATTTAGTCTGAAGTTAGTTATAAGTCTTCATAGGAATAATACTTGTCGACCACGTACACTTGCTTAGTATAGATCGCAACAATAATACATATGGAAACCCTTGATCTTTTTTCGAATCATATTCCAAATATGGGTCAATTTTTTATAATAGTTCATTTTTTTCCTGAGTTGGCTGGATGTTGGATGTTCAGAGGCTGTATTCTTCCTCATCCACTCAACAAACTACCTATCTGATATAAAATTTGCTAAGTCTGACACCACAATTTTGGAGAGGCCTTCAATATAAATCGCCAGATAGCTCTTATACTATTCATATCTCTGCACACTACAATTACCTGTAGACATCAATTAAATATTGGGCCACTATACAGTTGCAGAAAATCTGTTCAGCAACAAGTTAACTTGAAGTTGCTAGAAATTGTTTCAACAACAAAAACCAAAGTAGTATTATAACAGGAAGCAGATAAGTACTCATTGCTCAAAGTGTGTGATTAGGAGTAAGAGAGGAAGTTTGACACATTATATGATATTGTTAGCTCAAATCTAACAAGATGAGAAATTATTTCACAAATCTGTGTATAGATAGCTATGCAAACTACAAAAGTTTTGCTCATACTTTTTATCTGTATCGTTGGGATGTAAATGGAGAAATATGAACTCAAATCAAACCAACAGAGGACTTTACATTCAGCAAGTAATTGTGTATAATCAGTACACAATGTGAACTAACAAGATCAATATCTGTGTTTTCAGCTTGAAAACTGTATCAATAACTGCTTCAAGATTGAATCCCCTATAAAGATGTATCAATACATACATTTTTATATCACTTTAGTAGTTTATTCATTCAACTTCATCAAAGAGTTCAGCCATGTAAGAGGCAATCCTAGTTTGTTACAGAGACACTGTCTAATCATTGACTTGCCTGTCTAACTACAGGTTTTACTTGACTAACGAACATAAACTGAAAATGTTTCATACATAATAGTTAACCAAAAACAGGATACCCAAATTATTCAGCATATTTAACAACCAATGCCACATAATTGTCCCTGAATGATCAGCAACAAGGTAGCTTATGCATTTTGCATTGATGGGCATTTTCCTAGTTTGTGTAATGAAAGATCTTTCTCCAACAAAAAAGGTCAAACTATTGGCTTCTTCCACCAAGAAGGTCCAACATTCTGCAAAGAATAAATGCCTATAAATTGTATCAAAAGTTCTCATACCTGCCACTCTTCAAATCCCTGCATGCTCTCTGAGTTCAACTTCTTGATGGCAACAACCATCCCAGTTCCAACTTTAGTTGGAGTAAGCGTCTTCTCATCGACCCATCCTTTAAATACAGTCCCAAAGCCTCCCACCCCCAAAACTGTATCAGACTTGAAATTTCTTGTGGCAGCCTTCAGATCAGAAAAACTGTAAGTCTTCAAATTTGGAGTAGGCAATATTTCTCCATTCGAACATGAATCCTCGCTTGCAGCTGCTGAAAAACGGCTACGCCCAGTACTACTACTAGTCGAAAATCCAACACCACCACTGTAGTTCTTTGATGTATCTGCACAAAAAATACATCCCAAAAATCTAGTCTTTTTACTCCCAATTAAGCTAAAAGCTATGAAATCTGAAAGGGGCTTTACCAAAAACTACAAACAACATAAATTACTCCTCTAAATTATGGTCAACTAGTCCTAACAAAAGTTCTGATTGCCAAGAAAATGAAACAGAAGCCATTTTGGGTCCTTTAGTATAGACTCAACAAAGAGAGAAGAGTAGAATATTTGACATACAGAAAATCAAGAAAGAGTCCAAAATTTTCCCCATAAATAGCAAAAGCAAAACCCCATTTGGGAATTCGAACAAAATCATTCCTAAAAAGAACAAACCTTTTAACCTACAAAGAGAAAACGGTAGTATGTTTGTGTGTACCTGGGGTAGAAGGTCTAGTTGATGAGTTGCTTTTGTTACTAGGATTAGGATCAAGATTCTCTGATCCAAAACAATTCCCCATCAATTTTTACACTTTCTTCTTATTCTCAGCTCAATACTAAATTGCTACCATCATTCAAAAGGAGAAATCTTGATTTTTAGAGCAAAGTTGAAACTTTTGACAAAAAGCGGTGGAATTTAGGGAAAAGCTACTAATATTGTTGTTGATTCCTTCATATTATATTATAAGATATAATGCGCCAAAATTTTCAACTGTAAATTGCTGGGATTTTACAGTGTGGTTTCCTAATTTAGCTGATAGTTGAAGTTTATGTGATGGTGTCAATGACAATCTCAAATGCAAGTCAACGACCGAGTCACCATTAAATTAATTATGCCCAATTTTGCCGTTTACATTAACCATTTTTTCTTCTTACTAATTCTTTTACATGACAAAGATAATTTAGTCATATTGTTTAAAATACATATGCATAAATTGAACTTTGTTTATATTACTAATAAATTGTCTAAAAGAGTAAATCATACTTTTTTGTCCCTTTTTATTTGTAAACTTTTTAATTGATATATCTATTAAAAAAATAATTAATTTATATTTACTTTTATTTGTACGCTTTTAAATTGACATACCTATTAAGAAAATAATTAATTCATGTCAAATTTAAGAGAATCGAATAGTTTCTCTTTTTTTCTATCAATTGCACTAATCTCATGAATTCATCATCAATCAATGAGTAATACAATATTATATACTCCTTGGCAAATATATACCTACAGCATGCACACTAATTGTAAATGGGAAAAGGGTTTGATATACCCCTCAACTTTGTCATATAGAGCTGATATATCCCTTGTTATGAAAGTGGCGCATATATACCCCTATTTGTAAACAAATAGCTCACATATACCCTTTTCCTCTAATGGAAATGAAAAAAATAATAATTTTAATCTAAATTTTTATTATTTTTTCTAAAAAATATAATCCCATATGAGTAAATTTAATCCTCGTCAAACATATTTTTTTTGACTTTTTTTTATTTCAATGACTAATTTATAATTATTATTTTGATAATCAAATTTATTTATGTTTCACTAATATTCTTGTAAAACTTATTGTAGATGACCAAATTTTTTCTTCGAATACGAAATTAAATTACAATACACACACAAAAAATAGTTTAATTGTTTATTCTTTAAACTAAGGAATGAAAGAAAAAAAACAAAATAAGAATAAAAAATTCAAATAATGATAATAAAAGAAGTCAAAAAATAATTTATGTATGAAAAAAATCAAAATATACTTTGAAATTTGATAGAAGAATCATATATGTCCCTAAATAATTTTTTTAAAAAAAATAAAAGTAATAAATATAAATTTAAAACTAATTTTTTAACTTCTGTTAAATAAAGGGCATATATGAGTCATTTTGTAACTGCAGGGGTATATGTGAGCCGTTTGTATAACGGTAAGGGCATATATGGGCCACTTTTATAACGAGGGGTATATCAGCTCCAAATGACAAAGTTGAGGGGTATATCAGACCCTTTTCCCATTGTAAATAGAATTTTAATATTAATAGCTATAAAAATAAAGATTGCAAGGGTCGGATATAAAGTAGATAATATTCACACTATTTTTTAAAAGAATATTGAAAAAAAAAACATAAGGGGTGATTTTGTACTTTTGTGCATGATAAAATCTTGAGAAAAAAAAAATCGTTTGACAAAATTTCTTGTCCATCAGACATAGGTTTAATGGTAAATGTGCATAGTTGACTTTGTTTATAAGATGGAAATTTGGGATCAACTTACGGAATTTAAAAGATAAATGCAATTTCTCTTTCTATATATTATGTATGACTCGTATTGATTAAGTTACTTTACTAGTAAATTAATTATGATTAAAGTTTATTATTATTTTTTTAGATTAATTTAGCAATTCACGTTTTAAATTTAAAAAGTGAAAAATATTATTTTATAAATTAGAAGAATGACGAAGGTAAAGTTATAAAATTATATCCTTCAAACAATTATTGTGTATACATGATAATTTGTGACTAATTCAAATGATATGTAAGAATGAATATTATCAAATCTTATCCATCTATCATGATTTGTGATCTATTGAGCAAGAGCAACACATTAAATTTTGCGTAAAATTAAGATTTTAGCTTGTGATCAATTAAACATGCACTATTTTTGATTTATTGAAATATCCTAAAATTATGCTATCTAAGCGAAGACTAATTTATGCCCACAATTTATGTTTGATAGACACAAAACTTTTGTCTAGCAAATTTTCTAAAGCAAAGGTTGTTTTATTAGAAATTTTATCATACGATATCAAAGATCATTCTATATTGAGGTCATTGTTATAGTTTACTTTATTTTAAATGAAATTTTTGGCTGAGCACTTCCATTTTACAAGTTTTTTATTAGTCTATTCACATTCACTTTTTCATAATAAAATTGTGTACTCTATTTAAATATGATATCGATCTCCAATAATCCAATAATCAAAATGTTGTCCAATTTGATAATATCATTATTAATCGAATATTTTTCTTTCCAAAAAATACCCATTTCTTAAAATATATATATATGTATATTACCTTAGTACCCTAATAATGTATCGAGCAATCATTATTCTAATCAAGTGCACTTCTTAATCTAATTAATATATTACTAATCCTTATTATTGGGAATACTTAATTTAGGTAATTGATCAGACTTTGTCAATGGAATTTTAACATAGTACTGCTGTTGCACTAAGCATTATTCCAATTTAGCTGTCATTCCATTCCTAGCCCAAAATATCTTTTGAGTAAAGATGTTGAATTTTAATTAATATTTTAAGATTGTATTATATTATCATATTAATATAGAAAAATTATAACTTATAATCTTTAAAGTAAATGAAGGAATGTACATATATTTCATTGGTTTTTTAACCACTTAATTTAAGGAAATAGATCCAAACTAACTCGTATATAATGTATATTAACCCAAATTGCTCAATTTTGTTGTGTATTACACTTTTGGAATATTCATACTCTTGTTATACTTTTACGTATCGTTTAGTATTTTTTTCTTGTTATTAAAAGGGGTTAAAAAAAATGAAGTTAAATTTTACGTATCTAAATTTATCAAGACAAAAAGAAATAAATATATCCTTCAAATTTTTTATTATAATTTTAAATTACCAATAGATTGAAGTCAAAAGATTAAATGAATAAAGATAAAGGTATTAACAGAGAAAAACGAACACCCACATTTTGGATATTTATGTGTGTACAATTTGGGGTGGAGCTAAAATAAAACTTATGATTTTCCAGTAGAAATTAGTATTTTTAGTCCAAAATCTTATATTTATCTTTAAAAATATAATGAATAATTATTAATTTAAAATTAACAACTTAAATGAATTAAAATTTTACACTCGTAAACATTAAATTCTGGTTTGTCACTCTACGTATAATTAACTCAGTTGACAAAAACAGTAACTCAATTGACAAAAACAAAAGATGTTTGAATGATCACAATTTGGTAAGATATTATTTTGTCCTGACTTTGAAAAGTATTAATGAGAACACAGCAAAATATTTTCAACGCTCAAACACAAAAAATGACCCAATCAAAAAAAGGATAAATTATCAAACTAGTCACAGTTCTAAACTTAATTAGTAAAAATATCTACAATTTAAAGTAATTATTGAAAAATGTCAAAATGTCAATATTTTAGAAAATAATTTGTATTCAAATTTATTTCTCCATTACCCATTTACACTTCTGTTTTAGTACCATTAAATTTATTTTTCATTTTTCACTTTTCAATTTTTTTCGCTTTCATCAACTTTCAGTTTTCACCATCCTCATCTTCGCTTTTCCTTTTTTTTTTCAATCAAAATTCACCATTATTTTCTTCATTGTTGAAGAACTAATTATTCAAGTTCGTAACAATTTGTTCAGATCTATCAATTAATCAAGAAATCTCTTAATTGATAAAGGTATTTTTGAATTCATTATTTCTTTTGCCAGATTTTGTTTTCAAAATCACACATTATATTGAATTTTTGGATTGTATGCATTGAGGATTTTCTGTCATTTTTTTTTTTAGTTTTTATGTGAGTTTGTTAACTTACTCATCAAATATTTATGTATTTTAGATTTTTAGGATTTAAAATATTTTTTGTCGATCTTTTTTTTAATTTGTTTTTATATTTCAAATTTAGTAGAATACACATTAGCATTTAGGTATTTAGTTGTTTCGCAAAAGTATTTGAAAGTATTTTGAATGTTCTGTAGTTTGTACTCAAATTTATGTTTACAAAGTGATAATCTAAATACAAACATGTATATTGATTATTTAAAATTGTGAATGAATACGAAATCAAAAATAAACTAGTTGGTATAAATATATAATGAGCAAAATAAAATGCAAAACTATTTGACTGATGCAATTAGGATGAATACACATATAATGAATACATAAATAAATTGTATTTTGTTATAGTTGAGAATGAATACGAAATCAAAATATAAATACAGAACTTTATGATATACATTAGGACGAACACGAAATCAAATCTAAATACAAATTTTATGGTATACATTAGGACGAATACGAAATCAAATCTAAATACAAACTATTTGATATACAAAGTAATATTGAAAATAAGCAACATAAAATACATATGTAAGATGGATGAATACCTATATCATGAATACATGAGTATTGTATTCTGAATACTGAAAAATTGGTTAAAATGAGATACATAAAGTTCATAATCTTAACATGATAGCCAAATAACTTCATAAAATTTCATACATTTTAAAAGATAAATTATAATTTCGTAACGTTAAAATATGCCTTAGTAGAATAAACTGCTTCAAAAAAATTAAGAAAATTAAATTTTGAATTTTTAGAACAATGGTGATAAACGTGTTTTTTAGAATGGTGAAAGAAGAAGAAAGAGATGAAAGTTGATGTGTTTTGATAAATTGTCAATTAGTTCTTTGTTTTGAATTTTTGTAACTGATAACACTTTTAAGCAATTATTTCTTTTTAATATTTTTCTCTCCCCCTAATTTCTCCTTTCTATTTTTAACAAAAAAAAAAATTTGATATTTTTTCTTAATATTAAAAGTATTGATTCATTATATTATTAGTTGATTTTTTTGTTGCATGTGTATCACCTTAATTTAGTGAGCTTTAGGTTTTTGTTGCTACTTAACTCTCAGCTAATCTCTACATATTTTGTCTCTTAGTTTATTTCCAATAATTATTCACACACCTTAATATTCGAAAAACTCGATTCAACTTAATTTATGTGGCATTTTTTGACTGAACATAAAATAATTTAAGAAACAAGAAAAGATAACATTAATCAAATTGGCATTATTAATGTTATTTTGATACTTATTTTAGTTGATTTTTCTTTACAATAAAATATTAAGTGGAACACAATAAAATATAAAATAGGGATAAGGATATTAAATAGTTATCAAATAAAAAATATTATTTTAATGAACTAATTTTTTTAAAATAAAAAAAAATTATGTAAGATAAATAGGACAAGAACATAATATCCCCAAATGAAGTGAAGTGATGACATATAAGAGAGTATCACCAATGTAAAACTCATGAAAAGAAAAAGAAAAATTACACACCGGAGAATCCTTACTAGTCTCATCGATTACTCAAAATTCCACTCATACACAGGAAAGGAAAGAGATTGATGCTTCTAATGAAAAGAACATTACATTTAAAAAAAAAAGAAAAGAAATTTGACGAATAAACAATTTATGTTAGGGTATACAGAAAAAAATTATTATTTTATTAAAAGTGAAATCTATTTTTTAAAATTTCAAATATGTAAAAGTAAACTGAGAGAGCTCGTATTTGTTTATCAATACTCCTAACGTCTCCAATCAAAAGCGAACCCTCCCTTCGACCGAACCTTTTTATATATTTATTTTTTATATTTTAAACTCTCGTAATGAAAATGTTGACTGAACTACTAATTCCACCCCACCCCCACTCGTGTGTATAGCAGGAATCTGTTTGGGTCAAAGTTGATATGTGGTGGAATTGATACATGGGTAGTTAAGCTATAATTATTGCTATATTAGAAAACATCAAATTCTCAATTAACTTTATATCTTATTTATGTTAGTCTAGTCTGGATTAACCATATGATGTGACAAATCAGATTATATTGAAATTGTAATAATTTAATTTCAATCCCAATAAATGTTGTTACATATAGGCTCTTTCCTTTTATCTGATATCTTTTTATGCCTTTTCAATTTATTTTTATATGTTATTCATTTTCATAAATAGTTGAATCATATTTTTCCTATTATACTTTGGTATAATATTTAAATAGTCTTTAAAATATATATTTTGATTAGTCTACGAAAACTGATAAGTAATTAAGTAGTACTCAATGTTGGAGTACTTTGATTAATTACTCTCTCCATTCCTTATTCTATAAAATTTTATTTTGAAAAGAAATCTCAACAAATAATTAAAAATAAAAAATGGAAGAAAAACAAAAAATAATATTGAAAGTTGAAGCTTTAATAAACTTTTTAAATTTTTAGATCAATTGGTGAAAAAATTTGAGTCTAGAAAACTCAAAAATTTAAGTAGACATCCAAATACATGTTAATTTTTGAAATCTAACATATTCACCATTTATTGAAAAGTTGTCTTAAGAAAATATTAAATAAGGATAGAACGGTAAAGTTTCTTAATTTCTTAATGCAAGTGCAATCAAAAGTATAACATATAAAAAAATCCGAAGGGAATATCATTAAGTTATTGTCTTTGAAAAATATAAATGAGTAAATTTGTTCATACATTATTAACTAATAGAAATAAAATAGAAAATATTATATTAATAATTATTTTTTTAATACATATATAAAATTAAAATTTAACGAACAAATGAAGATAGGGAGAGGATAATTTTTTTTCACTTTCAAAATTCAACCATCTTACGTTAGAAAATAGAAAGTCAAAGTTTGAAAATGCAAGTGGAAAATTAAAAAGATTCTTTTGTCAATGACACCAGAATTGATGTATAATATACTTCATCTTATGAATAAACAAATAGTTACTACTTAGATCAAATCTTTAAGTCTTCTTTCTAGAAGAAAAATCAAAAATGATGTCAAGATCAATTTACCTACATTTGATTATTTTATCAATTATTTATGGAAAAATGTATTAAGTATTTCCTAGATTAATATTCGAATTTTAGAGACACATCTCAACTAAACCAAGATTCTATTATCTTTTTAAATTTATTATTTTATAATTTTGTACATCTTTTGTTTATATAGCAGACTCCGTGACTCAAGTAATTGAGACGTGTGAGAGATACTCAAATGCTACATAAGTCAAAATGGTGCACAAAATTTTTTTTTAAAAAAAAGTTCATGAGGTAATAGGACTGTAATTTAGTTAGGTGTGTATGTGAGATTTTCATCATAGTCTAAAAAAATACTTGTATATTTTCCCATTATTTATTAAATTTTCGCGATATATTGTTAAACCTTTGCAATATAGATATCGATAACTTTATTCTCTAAATTTTAAACAAAGGAGAAAGACATTATTGTTGAAATACTAAAGAGCCACTTGTAAAGTGCATACAAATTTCAAACCATGTTAAAGTGGCAGACTATTAATTGGTGATTTGAGTTTACTTTAGTCGATAATTGGTGTAATAAGTTGAGGAGTTTTCTTTAACAAAGATTGGTCAGATTAAATAATGGTCAATAATTATTTATATGATAATTATATAATCAAAGTGCTAATAAGCTTTGATTTTACCACTTTTGAGAGTCTAGACCCTAGAGGACAGCTATGCTTTATGATAAGGGAATATCATAATCTATTATAAATCATTCAACAACTTCTTTTTTTTAAATATAAGCGGAATTGAAGTGAATAACTTTTTGGGATCTAATCCATTTGGATGGGTTTAATAAAAGTAGCTTTAAAAAAATACTTTTGCAAGTGTTGAAACTTATTTTTAAAATCAGCAGTTATGCGTTTGGATAAAAGTGTTGAAGTTGCTATGCCAAACGTGAAAAGGGAAAAATGAAAGAAAGAGATGTTAGGGTTATGTGAGTAATTTAGAGATTGTATAAAAATATTAAGAACAAAAAGATAAAAATGTGGTCAACTTAAAACAGCTTATAAGCTAAAAAAAAAAGTATCCCTATCCCAGCTTTTAACTTTTGGCTTAAAATAAGTTTTTTTTTAACTTAAAATAAGTTATTTTGAGTATTGTCAAACAGCTGAATAAGTCAAAAACCAACTTTTAAATCAATTTGACCAGCTTTTAAGCTAAGCCAAACATACTCTTAATCTCGTACAAATCTGTAAGCTATTATATTATATATAAATGGAAAATGAGGTTCTCAAATTTGAGAGTGTAAAAGCACATGCCTTTTCTTTTATACAATTGAGCCGGCAATGTGTGTTATATAAATAAAAAAACTACGAAAAAGAGTTTAAAATATTTTTAAAGATGTGTTATTGAATAAAAATGTCTTTTGTTGATAGTAATATGTTTTTAAAAATATTTCTGTCATTTAATCTAAAAATACTATATTATTACTTAATGGATAAAAAAAGTGTTATTTTTCAAATAAATATATATTTTTTCTTTTTATATTTATTCTTTTCCAAAGAATATTCTTTTTAATTAACAAATGTTTGTCTTTACTTTAATTCACACAAGATTAAGAAATACTTTTCCCCTACTTTATCAGGAAACGACAATTAATCATAGGATATTTGATTCATTAAGTAGTAATAAGAGTATTTTTAGATGAAACTACTAGCGATAAAAATATTTCTGAATTAACCATTAACAATAAAAACATATTTATTCAATTTCACGTAGTCAAAGATTCACTATATACTCTTTCTCATTCACTTAAAATAAGATATCAAAATGAAGAATAATTCAAAATATCTCAGGGAAAATGCTAATGCTACATATTGAAGATTCACCAAAAAGGTTGCTTGGTCAAACCATGTGCAGTTCTATCAAATTATATTTTGTGTTGTGTAGTGAGAGTGCAAGTGGATATAATTAAAGAACGGAAAAGGGCCTAAAATATCTTTAAAGTAATAAAAATGGTATAAAATTACCCTCCATCCACCTATTGACTCCAAAATGTCCTTCCCACCCACCTATTGGGTCCAAAATACCCTTGCCATCCACCTTTTGGTTTAAAATTGACCACTTATTTAACGGTTTTATGTTTAAACTATTTAAATATTTTTTAAATAAGTGGCGCTCAATTATTTGTTATAATTTAACTTATTAGTATAATTTATAAATCAATCCACTACCCACTCATTGCGAATTAAACCCCTCCAAATTAATAAATCTGTTACATTATTAAAGCAACAAAAGAAAATCTACTGCCAATTGAGTGTTTTTAAAAATTTGAGGCGAAAATATTTATAGAAATAAATTATCATATATTCAAGTGTCTAAATAAAAATTATCGATAAACTTAAAAGTCAGACTATGTACATCTTAATTATTCTTACGTCTCAATTATGTGATGTAACTTCATAGGTAACTTTTTTTTTAAAATAATATATTAAATATTTTAAAACAAATCATAAGTATTTATAAAATTATATTATAAAAAAGTGCATGAATTAATTCGGGATGTATTACTTCTTTATCTTCAAACATAAATTTCTAAATTCAATCAATCCTATTGAAAGTGTCCTCTTAAATAAGCAGCTCAATTTAAATTTAATTGGGACTTCGATTCGGACTTGAATAATTTTGGATGTCATTTTCAAGAATATATAATTTCATTGTGTTTTAGTAGTGTTTATGACGATTTTTATTCTATAGTTGGATTATTACTTGGGTGGGGTTTAGTTAGTAATGAATGGGTAGTGAGTTGATTTTTAAATTATATTAATAAATTAAATTATAATTAAAAATTGAACGCCAAGTATTATAAAAAGTATTTAATTTTAAAAAAATTAAATAAGTGGTCAATTTTGAACCCAAAGGTGGATGACAAGGGTATTTTGGAGCCAATAGGTGGATGAAAAGGGCATTTTGAAGCCAATAGGTAGATGAAGGGTAATTTTATACCATTTTCAATACTTTTAAGGGTATTTTAGGCCCTTTTCCGATTAAAGAAAAATGCAATTATATCACTTAAACACAATTCATGCAACTCTCAATAGTAAGCATTAATTAGTAACCTAGAAAAAAAACATCAGTAAAAACTGCTACAAGCTGATTTATTTCTTAGGAAAAGCTTATTCAAGTGTCAACCATACAATAGTAAATCAAATTCCAGGGAGTTGACCACTAATAAATTGTTACCCAAAGATGAGATGAACATATCCTAATATTTTTAGAAGGCTCAAAACACATAAACAACCTCTTAAATTTGAAATTTAAACATTTGAACTGTAACTTACTATATGATAAAGTGTTCCTGTTATACACTTTCAATTCAATATTGCACGCATTCTCAAATGTTTATTAGGTAATTAACTTAACCACAATAAATGTACCATTCACTTCGATTATCACATCAAACTCAACTGAAACAAGCTTAAGGTTTTACGATATACTGAGGATACTGTGTATAACCAAAGAAGGTAAATAATATGTTAGGTAGTAACTAATCAACGTAATGTGCACTTAAGAACATACACAAAAAAAATTCACAACTTGGAACTGAAAATGTCTGATAAGAACATTTTATCATGTGTTCAATTGGAACAAGTTAGAATTCAAGTGCCTAAATAAATTTTACTAGCAAATTCAAGGGGTTGTGTTTGTATAAAGCAGTTTTTGAACATACCATTCACTTCAAACTTGTAATCTCTTGGAAATTACTGAATCCTCTTTCAGCATTTCTCTTAGCAACACAGATTTAAATCATCTCATGACAATAGCATAAATAATCTCCTATGATAACAGAACACTCAATCTCTCTCTAATTCATCAGTCATCATAATTACTATAACAGAACACTAAACTTGTCATATTTACTATAATTGACACTTGAAAGTAGAAATTGAAGACCTCACACCTCAATCGAGTCAGATCATTATAAAGAAGACAGAAAGAGAAGCGTTCTAGGAAGCAAACGAGCAAACGGATATAAGCATACAAACAGAAGTACCCAGACAATGAAAATAGTAACCTGGGCCTTCCCAACCCTTCTGAGCAAAACCAGAAAGGCCAACAATCTACATAATAAATTGGAGAAAGAAATAAAGACATATAATCTTGTATGTAATTGACTTGCAAGCAAGAATACTGAGCATAACGAAACAACACAACAAAAAGACAATCAATTGATGGCACAAGAGTTGAAAGTGAGTTGGCCGATACCACAACTAAGACATCCAAGACGGACAGTTCGATAACTTCCACAGGTTCATATATATTGTGTAGAAAACATAATACGGGAACAGGGTGAGAAAGTCTTTAACTGGACTTAATGTCTAAACCCAAAATGAAAAATTTCATACTAGGAGATCTTCTCCATCATCGTCGTGATCTTGATCCACCTTGTCTTGCTTCATCTGGATATGAAGGAAATAGCTCGATGTACCTTGATCCAATCTCCATATTGTCCTTGCACATAGCTTTCTTTGCCTCCTCAGCCGATGCAAACTCCACATAAGCATCACCAGTAGCTTTTCCATCCGAGCGGTAGGTAATGTTTATCTTGTCATCTGTAAGGTTAAATTCATCACCAAAAAACTTGAGGATATCAGATTTCTTACAACGGTAAGGGAGACCGCGCATCTTCAATATCTCTGTGTACTCCATTTGATCTTTGTTCTGGGCCCTCTTTGGACGAGGTGGAGGGGAAGCACGGTAGTCAGATTCATAACCTCCTTCCTTCACCTCAGCAGCTATAGCTTGGTAATAATCTTGCTTCTTGCAACTGAAAACCTCTACATATCTCCTCCCCATGTTCTGTCTATCCCTCCGAAGAGCATAATCCACTTGAATGTGACCAGCAAAGACAACAAATGCTTCTCCAGAGAACCTACCATCCTTGTTGACCACAAAAATATCCACAATGTCCAGGCCAGCAAAGAACTTGTAAATGTCAATTTCAGTGCAATCAAATGGAAGACCCCTTAAACGAACAACAGGAAAGGCAGAAGGCTGACATCTGTTATCATAGTCAAAAGCCTGCTGATAGCCACTTGCACTGCTGTTCACTGCGAAGTAGGGATTTGATTCCATCATTCTTGGTCTCTTTGAGCCGATCTCGTACCCGTCTGAAAACCCCCCGCTCCCCAACATTGCCCTTCATTATTGATACCCAGAAAAGAAAAAAAACAATTCCCCCACTCAACCTTGTTAATAAGAAACCAAACCCGACCCATATTTTCTCCTACCACCTAGTTTCATATACTACTTTTCTCCAAACAAAAACACAACATTTCATACATGCTTCCAACCGAAAAGCATAATTAAAAGATAATAAAACACATAAATTGGAGACATCAGGAGAAATCAATACCTAAGCATAAACCAGAACCATAAAATTATCAAGTTTAAAGGGGTTATTTCTTAACCTTCAATATGTTCTTAATATATCTAGCAACAAAAACGAAGTAGCTAGATAAGGCAGATAATCATGCTGAAGAACACGATCATAACCCAAAAGTTTTCCACCATCACATAAAAAAAGGGTGAAATCACCTAAACATTCCAAGCCAGGATACCAATCTTTAAAAGCTAACTGCCTCATGTTTTTGTATAGTTGGGTTTATTTATCTCTTCTAGATTGCCCTGATTCCTTTCTGAACTATGTCCACTCCCTGATTCTTAATTAATAATGTAAAGGAGAGTTGACCTTTTGCTCCTAAGCTTTTGTAACTATTATTCATCTTGATGCCTGCAATAGAACTAATTACTTCACAAAAAAAAAATTATTGCTAGTAAGAACTTCCTAGAGATCAGTAACTTTATTTTTGAACCAGAAATCCACAACTCCCTGAAAAGGTGTAGAGGCAAACTTCTCTATAACGGATATTACTTGGATGCTATATCATAATGTTGTTATAAAGATCATAAAACACCAAAAGAAAAAAACTTGGGGGTTATAATGAACCGTTAATATATAGGATAATTGTTATAGATACATGTAA
The DNA here is from genome assembly GCF_036512215.1 of Solanum lycopersicum. Taxonomy (NCBI): domain Eukaryota; kingdom Viridiplantae; phylum Streptophyta; class Magnoliopsida; order Solanales; family Solanaceae; genus Solanum; species Solanum lycopersicum. The sequence goes on along the minus strand of NC_090801.1, from coordinate 48,754,387 downwards.
CTGTAATTTATCCTTCAGTTATGGTGTTGAAACAATCAAAGGATAATCTTGAAGTAACAAGCATGCTAGAGCAGCTCAGAAACCCCATGCTATCGAATTCACCCTCCCATATATAGCAAAAGAAAGTGTTAATTTTACAATCTAAAGGCAAAATCAACCTAGAAAAAGAATCAATAATTAATTACTACAAGGCACAAACAGAAAGCATCATATAAATTCGTCAACTGCTACAAACAAAATTTGAAAACAAACATCGACATAGAAAAAGAAAGAACACCCACATGAACAGATAGGAGAAGAATGAATCAAGTAAGATAAACTTACCCCCTTGATCCGTACATAGCTTCGCAAGTTTGCAGAAAACGATTCAGATGAAGCGAAAATCAAAAATCTGCACCGAAACCCTAGCGAACAAGTGCTGTGTAAAGGCCCAGAAAGCTCTCAATTGTATTATGAGGAGATTTTATATATATATATATATATATACTCATTATTTAGACTTAGGCAGTTAAATCGAAACGACGTCGTTATTTAGTGACTAAATATTTTTAGTTTTATTTCAATTTAAAAGGGGGCAGAGGTCTAATTTGACCACAAAATTTATGAAATGATTCAAATTTGTCTTCTGTTCAGTAAAATACATTTTTTTAAAATCTACTTATTAAAAAGATATGTTAGATTAGTTATTCTTATGGACTTAAAAATATAAAGTTTTCAAAATAAGATTTTATTATTTTTTATTTACTAACTGTAAGATTAATAAATATTGATAAATTAGTTTGAATTTGTCCTTGAATTTCAAATAACAAGATTGTTATTATTTCACAGTAATGTCCTCTATTTTGTAAATACATTTGGTTAAATCTACGTTTCTTGTGAAAATATGTGTTAGATTGGTTTATCCTAATGGACTTCAGATATAACGTTTTCAATATGTGAACTCTTTTTTAACTAATAGCCAATAAACTATTTTAAATTTGCCCTTAAATTTCAATTAACAAAATTGTCATCATTTGGCAATAATATTCTTCAACATTATGCCATTAAATAGGTGCTCTTTTTTCTATTAATCGCCCTCAAACCTCAATTTTAATGGAACTCGAACAGTGATCAATTGCACCATCAAATTAAGTTTGACATTTCATTATCAATAGTTCTCAAAATCACCAATTGCGATGTCAAAGCTATTTATCGACCTCTTAATACCAAAGAAAACTCAAGTACACATTATTCAGCTCCTGAATCTTTTGCAACACGGTATTGCAGAGTGTTGAAATTCAACCATTTAAAAGTTAGGTATAAAACGGGTTCATGTTTATCCCTCGTATTGAAAAGTCTACATTGTTAATCCAATTGCGTTAAAAAAAGATCCCCTTTACACTATCGATGCTAGAAATTAAAGTTCATATTGTTATTTTTTGTTTGAAGGTTGAAAAAATGAAGAAAAAGAAAGAACAACGGCCTTACCTTCAATTTAAGTATTTGGGGACAGATTTATTTTCTTCGAAAAATAAATTAGGAGTATGAATGACTTTTCTCTCCAACATCAATCAAAAGTTCTTTGTCGACTTTTTATCATATGATTTTACTACATTATTTGTATCGTGTTTAGATCATTTCCCTTACATTATACATAAAATCTCATCAATCGTTTGAGCAGAAGTATAGCTTCTACTGTAAGTTTTGCAAGGCACCTGGAAATATTGATAAAAGAAAAAATGATACCTATAACTATGTTTATTTCAGTTACTATTCATGATTCCACACTTCTATAGCTATAGTGAGCATAGCTTTATGCTTTTTGTGGCAATGCCACTGTTGGCACTACCATACAAAGGTTTACGACTTACTCTTCACACTAATGTATCTTGTCAAAAATGATACAGTATTATTCGACTCGTTGAGGACAAAATTTCATCTACAAATCGATGTGAATATTAATTGCAATCAAATAAATACACATCAGTAGACTGACCATCTTGATTCTTTTCGATTGATGTGTATCTAGAGCCTTACTCTCCTATTTGAATATTTTCCGGCAGATAAGTTTGCTGACTCTAGTGGACAGCATTAACCATGGAATGACTCCCACCTGCAGTTGCATACACAGAGTTAATCGAACATTCTTCAATAAAAAGGCATTTTTGGAAGTGACATGATTCATGAATACTGGATTAGAGCACATTGGCACACTAAGAAGGACAAGATTTTACATAATAAACGTTACAAATGAATCACAGAAAGTAATGGTAAAGAAGATTGAATCTCCAGACTCTCAGTCACATTTTTCTAAGTGAATGGACACCAAAATTATCGATCAAGGAATTCTCATAGCTGATTGAACTTGGGATTTCATAGGAAATGAGGACTGATGGAAATACGAGAGAATAAGCACCCCAACCCCCGCACACACCACCTACAAAAAACAAATTATCTTTTCCTAACTTCTTAAAATTGTCTCAAGATATCAGGAACGATATATTCCCAGAAATTGAGTGAGTACTCCCAACCTTCAAAGGTTCAAACTCAAGACCTAAGTTCATTACTAGTTCATACAGTCGCGATTTTTCCTAAAAGAAAATTCCAATCAACGCTAAACCTCACGATAGTTACCATCACATTTTCATTCGATGAACCTCCAGACCGCCAAGACAATATCCTACCTGCAACATGGAAAGTTACAGCACATCAGTGACACGGTCAGTGACACGGTCATACAATGTTGGTGAAAGCAATAAATATATATTTACTGTCTATCCCATCGAAAGGCATGGCACAGCAAATATTACTAGAATATATCACAAACGTCCTAAAGTTGATAAAATGACATGCAGGATCAAAGAAACCAAAAATACTAGGGGATAACAGTACCGAAGGGTTGCAGGAGCTGCTTAGGTATGGAAGCCACAGGGATACGCCAAAACCAGACAATCATCATGAAGTAAGTCAAGACCTGTGATCAGTAGCTGAGATTAAGTATCTTACAATTTTAACAAATGTTATCAATGTCTTGACTAGCAAAGCTCACATTCATTACCTTTACAACCATTAGGGCCTTTCTGTGTTTATCATATGACGATTTCATCTCTTTCATGAGCTTTTCTTGATCTGTATGGAACTAAATGTAGTTATTAGGAGTAAACGACAACAGGAACAGCAAATACACCTCAATCTCATTATATTTGAAACAGGTATATGAATCCTCGCCTCGATAACCATCTGAGAATCATTTACTCAATAATTTATTTTTACGACAAATTTAAGGGTTTTCTAATACTAGAGGATCTCTTTATTTCTTTCACTGACATACAAATCTAAAAGTCAACTAGAATAATTTTGGCAAAAATGAGATAAAATGTGAGTATACCAACATGACTAATCAATACTCTCAACTTACAAGAGTGCCGCCAATTTGGTTCTTATGTATCCATTAAGTTCTTCTCTTTGCTAAGTCTGGATGGATTCAATGTGTCATATCGGCATCTATATTACCATTCTTCTAGGAATCTGAACCAAGATTGAATTTGTCTGCACATAAGTGCCACAATCCCATTTAATCTCAGATCACCTTTGTTCTTCTTATGAGGGACGTAACTTGCAGCACTCAGATGCAGATTTACTTCTACACATCCTAATACCCTTATTCTCTAGATTACCTAGCTGCAGTTCCAACTTTCTTGTTGACTCCTTCAGTAGTTACATAAATAAACAAAATCTAATTTGTAAATAGCATGCATGATATGTGTATATTATTGGTTAGTTCTTTTTCCATATATGAGAACTGGTCTACATTTTCTGAGTGTACTTACACTAGCAACTACTCATGTGCACATATTATGTTCCATTTATATTTTGATATGAATTACTTTCTTCTCAAACCGCCACCATTAGCTTTTGTTAGCACTCAATCATTGCTCCTCCTAAGTGGATGATTATCATGTAGAGATTTTTCTACATCTTCCAAAAAAAATTCATAAATCGTCCTAATCTATGTTACTCGGACTCTCCAGAAATATTGCCGCACCCGTATAGGATCCTCCAACAATACTGGTTTCGTAGGATCCTACACGCACCCTTCAACAATTTTGAAGAGTTCGAACAACATAGGTTTTAATAGAAAATCACACCAAGCTGTCATTAGTTTTTAACCATAAGAAGGATAGTAGACTTGGTTTCTAACTATTTATGCTCTAACTGGCAGGAAAAAAAGTGTCAATAATCAGAGAATTATGGAAATTTGCTACTTAAAAGGATAGTCGCTCAAGTAATTTTAGGTCCTAAAAAAAAGGGAGGTGTATTTGGCCCTTTAATATGCCTAGCTTGTTATTCATGGAGTACAACACGTTGTTAATGGAACTGACCATTTGCAATGACAGCCTTGAGAACCCTTGTTCCCCACATCCTCCAGAAAATTAGGGTGCACGCTAATTGTGAAGTGCTGAGTGAATATCATGGGTCAGTACGAGAAAAGATAAGATGTTGAAGTAAAACTATTAGCACGCCAAACCTTGTTATTTCTGAACCTAGAGGGACGGATGTTTTGCTCTTAAAGATATCTCAGTCGGGTTGTTTCACCACCCATATACTTTAGGAATATTGGTACAAGACTAATTAGTACTGGCATAGCTAAATTTGACAGAAGTATCTCCAAGCATTTTTCTATTAGCTTGCTTTCTATGGTAGCCCAAGTACACCAGACAAAATAGAGTATTCGGGACTCTGACTGCCATTTCTTACTATAGTGTTTTCTAATATGAGTACCTTAAGTTTCTTTCTACATGCTATTTTACTTGTCCAGCTATACTTTGATGGAGAATTTCAAACCTATGCAGAAGCATTCCCATAAATCAAGTCTATAAAAATTATGGATAAACAATAGTATCTATTCTTAGTATGGTAGTATATGCCATACTTTTTGCAAGCTCCTGCTCCTTGGCTGCTGCCGTCCTCCTTAGTTTGGCAGCTTGTGCAAACGTTGAAGGCCTGAAATCAATATGAAAACAACATAAGCTTTTACATATCATATATACTGTACAAAATTATTATCACCTACAAAGTGAATTACCAGCCTATGGCAACTCTCGCTTTCTTAACTAAAATCCCAGAAGGAACAGAATAAATACTAGTACTTTGGTTGGAAACCTGAACATTTCCTAAGACACATCATAAGTTTTATACGGCATAACAGGGAAATTTTTGGAACCATGTGTCTACTTAAAAACAGCAACTTTTGTTTTCACCATCTACCATTAACTATTAACATATAGTCTTCCATTCCGTATAGATATGAAGATAAATAAAACTCCACCATATGACACCCTTTCGGTATCGTAACATTCAAAAATGTTAGAGAGCGTTTCATTTAATTACAATTTTGCAACCTTCAAGAACTCAGATTCATTAAATCATTCAAGTTTTTGAACTTTGATACATGATTTTCTATATCAAGCTTACATTAACATTCTAATCCATTGTCATTGTTATAATATAAGTCAAACAAGCATATTGTTTTGATCAGGTAAGGTAAAAGTCAAATTGACATCTTAAACTCTACCTCGAGTATAATTAAAGCATATAGAATGTGACAGAGAATTACTAGAAGGATGTAACTTGTCATATTCATAGAGAAATAATCAAAGATTAATATAGATCAAGTGAACTTTAAGAGATAGAGAAAATATAACACTCATGTGCAGAACTGCAAGTAACACGAATTACAATAGAAGATATTGAATTCCTATACAAGATCAGATAAGATTAATTACTTGAACTATTGGAATCACTTACTGTGACATGGCATTCGCTTCCTTTTGCAGCTGCTTAATTTCTGCACGCAACTTCAACTCCGCAGCATTAACAGCAACTCTCTGACAATGAAGACTGTTATATTAGAGATAAGTCAAACAGCAAAATAAAACAAATTAATTGCTTAAGAAAAAGGATTAGAAGACTTGTGATTTATCTGAACAGAAACAGAAAAAAACTTTGACCTATAAACAGGATGACTTCATTTGTGTTAAACTCTTGACAAATGGATTATTCAAATAAAAGACAAGATCAATATTATGCGATCAATTGTGTGTGTATACGTATATATATATATATATATATATATATATCGGTAGTACAGATAAATAACTCAACATTCAACCAAGTGCAACATTTAGCTTACTAGTGGCATGACTGTCAACATAAAACATCTTGTTTCCACATGCTCCATATTTTAGCCATATATTCACCTAGGAGGAGCGCATGGTTTAAACCACTACACTATTAGTGCAGTTTTAGTGTTCTTAAAGTGTCTGATGAAATATATCTCATATCTCAAGCTATATATACACATATATACATAATTTTTCCCGAAGTTACACCTCATACGTACACACATAGGTCCGCATCTGTCTGGATATGATATGCAAGTATAAATTGTTGTATATGTGTAGGTACACAGTTTCTCTCACACAAACACATAAATCAACAATGTATCGGATGAGAAATAAAAACACTGAGGCACATGAATCCAAATATCATACACATTATGAAATTAATATAAATTTTTGATAAGAGGTGGGAAAAGGAGAAAATACACTGGTATTGAGTTCGACATGACGGGAAAAGTACTGAACGGCGACGACGATAAGGAATATAATCGGCGCCGCAACGGATCCTTCCATTGATGTCTCCATTTTCTTCTCCAACCCTTTCTCCTGCTTACTTTATGGATTCCTCATCTTTGTTGCTGAACCAATATCTCCGCATTTCGTGTTTTCTTCTCCTTTCTCTGATTTCTGATGCAAAGTTTTGAATTTTTCACGCTTTTTTCTTTTATCCTCGATTTTATTTGGGATAAAAAAATGTTTTACCATTAAAATCTTTTTTTTTTAATAAAAGAATTTGACAATTAATTTTCAATTATGACCTAATTTTGTAAAAGTAATATATATCTACAATAATATTACTAAAATTACTTGTTCAATCTCTTACAACACAATGCTTTTTCATATATTTTATGTATTTAAATATGATATTAAAAATAAAACAAATAGTATCTTCAAATGCCACCTTAGTCGATGTTATTTGTGATTTTTAGAAAATAATATACGTGTTATAAAGAAAAAAAATACAAAATCATTTTTACAATCTAATGATAAAAATTACTGAAAATCTTTAGTAGCGATATTTTGGAATTTTGTGGTGACTTATTTCGCTGCTAAAGATCCAATTTTTTTTATAGTGAATTCTAGTTAAGAACACTTAGGTGGATGGTTAGTCTACGTGGCTTGTCAAGTCGGTAAAAAATTTGGGTTGTTAACTCTTGGGGGGATTTATGATCTCTTGAGACAAAGACAGGGGCATTTTTAATACCAAAATATAATAGATGATATAGTTGATCTATTTCACATAGTTCAGGAACTATTTTGACCATTTTCGTTTTTATTTTTAAAAGTAATGCTAGTATAATCTTTAAAGACTATTCTTTTAGATAACATCATACTCAAATCTAGTATTTGTGTAAGAATTAAACAATACATGGTACAAATTTGTATAACTTTGATTGTTATAGCGGAATGAACTTTTGAGTCTTAAAATAGAATATGAATTTTACGGTATATGCAGTAACTTACAGTTCAAACTCTTGGAATGAAATTTGAGCCTTAAAATTTAGTATGAATTTCACGGATGGGATCTACGATTCGTTGAATAAATCACGAACCATAGATGGCCCCGTGAAAGTCTTTTGTCATCTTTTTAAGAAACGCATTTCAAACTTTTTTCACCTATTACTAGCCTAAAACCTGACTTTTTACTCTAAGTTAAGGTTTAAAACAATGTTAGCTGCTCTTTTACGTTGATTAATACTCCAAGTCATTAGAGAAAGGTTCTCTGAAGACATGATATGCATGATCAAGCTAACAGAGTAAAAAACTTTAAATAGAATCATAATCATAAACATGATCAATGCATCTTAAAATCATAAGAGGAAGCTTCATAAAACATTTGAAAACACCTTAGTTAATTTTGTGGGAAATTTATCGTTAACTGACATAAACCATGTGAGTTATAACATAGAATTTGGTGTCTTGCTTTCACACCGAAAAGAGATGGCATTGTTATCAAGACAACAACCTTAAACTTTTAATTTAGATGGATCCACTAGTTATTTTACTTAATACAACCTATTGAGGTATAAAGTTAGGGACAAGAAGATTGCTACTACAGATCCAACCTCTACTAACGGTAACGGGAGAGCCTCCATCTCAATATACTCCCGTGCTAAGTAAAAATCTCAAAAGAATAGTCATAAACATAAAATCATCATCATCCATTGAAAAACACAATTAAGATACTAATCCAAACTCTATTTAAACCACGTTTGAGAGAACCTTTCACCATTCATCATTTCTTATGTATGTGAGAAAAACTTTCATGAACTTATGCATGAATGGGAAAAGAAAAAGAGAGAATATAATTTGGGAAATTGTTGTCCTTATATAAGAAAGGGAAATTGTTGTCCTTATATAAGGAAACACTTCCATTACTTCTTTAAGAGCTAAGAAGAAGATATCCCCTCGCGCCGTCGTCGTCGTCACTCGTTCGGCTTTAGATCAATGCATGAGTTCACTTGAATTGATTAAAAAATACAATTGAGTCTAAATAGTCGTAATATGATCAAAATCAGACAAATGAATCTATACAAATAGAACTCATGAGAAATTGAAGGAAAATCTAATCAATTGAATTGGAGAATTAAAGAATTTTTAGAGGCTCAATGGGTAAATGAAACTCATTAATGAATTCCCTACATACGTTGATGTTGAAGCTCCAGAATTGATGGTGAATAAGGAGACTTGACCTTAAAGAACCCTATATTCTTCTTTCTTGATCTGGAGAGAATTTAAGAGAACACCTTAGAGAGAGTTTTGGAATTTGATTAAGTGAGGGAGTTGGAGAATTTTCTAAGGGGAACGATAGTTATAGGGCTTAGAATCATGATCAAAACGATGTAGTATAGGCATTAAATGCATATGAAAAGACCCAAAAAATACCCTCCAAGAATAATTGTTCGACAGACCTACGATTGCGACCTACAGGGCTTAGGTATTTTTACGGCTCGTATTGGTCAACCGTAGAACCAACTTCAGTATCCCAAATATTCAATCATTTTCCATGAGACCATTCAACGACATATCAAACTTTTGACGGTCCATAAGTCATTCATAAAAGTCAACTTTCATTCCAAAATTTCACTAAGTTTGGACCCTTACTACATGACCTTCCTACAACCCGTAGATAAAATGACATCCCGTCAAATCCTTTTCGTAGGACCGAGGTCCTAAATCAAATCTCTAAATCAATTTTACGAGTGTCATCTACAATCTATCAACCACCATACAATTCGTCCTGTTCATTCGTAGTCAAACTTTAGAAACTTAATTTTCTAAAATATCATCTCCATGTCTGCGACTCCTTTCGTACTACCCTACGTCCGTTGATTGGACTCGTAGAACCTCACTTCAGTCAATGTTTTTACATTTTTCGTTCCTTTTCGACTTTCTAATTTCTGGGATATCACAATAACTCATCTTGTTTTGAATGTGTAATATATATATATCAATCATGTGTGTTATTTTCATTATTAATGTGCATAAAAAGTCAATGAATGAAAAAGAAACATCATTTTGATATAAAATTTGTTAAGTTATTTCAATTTCAACATGAAATAATAATTTGAAGTTAAAAAATTAATTTAAAGAGTATTTAAATGAAATAAATAATTTCATTTGACAAGATAAATTTAATGTGCAAATACAATATCTAACTACCAAAAATTCCATTTTTGACTTTAATCACATTTATTTTTCTTTTCAAATGTATTTACTAATAATAGTTATTATAGAGTTTAAACAGCATAAGTGTTTTCTTTGATGGGTCCGGATCAACCCGTTGAGAGTTATCTTCTTGAATCCCTGATCAAATCTGCAATTCGTCGACGTTGATGCCGGAGTAACAGTGGCATGGCGGAGGCATTGGCCATTGCAGTAGGAAAATACACATACGTACATGAAGTGGGTAAAGGCCCACCTGAAGCCATTGACGCTCACCATATTGTGGTTCGAAGGAGTAGAGAAAAGGGTTTCAATTTATGCCTATTTACTCTTCTCCTTTTTGCCTATCCCACCTTTCTGTTATTCCGGCAGGTAAATTATACCTTCATCTTCCTTGCCAAGCCAATCTCGTTGTTTCCTTATTTCATTTCATTTCAAATTAGAGTTCATCAACCCTAGAAATGTAATCTCTAATGGAACTCTTAGTTCACATAATGCTGGTATTTATGATATTAGTAATAGTACTACCAGTTTATGTAAAGTGTGATTCTTTTCCCCAATTTATACTGCCTCTCTTGCTAGTTCTGAAGAATTTTATCATCTGGCTTGAAATTGCAATTAGGGGTTTCCGTTTTCCTGGAATTAGAAGGAAGAGGGTAGGATAATACTCACTTTTTCTATCCTCAATAGCTTTAGCAATGATAATAGTATTTTGTTTGTGGTGGTTAATCATTTGGGGTTTTAAGTCTGTTAAAGATGTAGCTGGGGTCAAAACTTGGTTCATCTGAATTATGAAGTAAAAACATTGTGTTTGATTTGATGGAGGTCTTTTAATGCAGGGAAAGCTAGATACTCTTCATATTTGGAGCTTATTTATCATGACATTGCTTATGAGGTTATTTCTAAAGAAGCCAGTTAAGAAAGGTGAGGATGTGTAACTTCTATTAATTTGTACAGCTTATATTGTGCATTTTCCAGATTTAATCACATCCACTGTTATATGGGTCGGTATGAAATCCCTTCAGCTGGAAATCACTGCCGTTGCACTTTGTATTGATGCACATTGTGTGAGAAGGTCAAAATCTGTGACCAAAACTCATTAAATATTCCATGTCCTTCTCACTCGGTAGCTTCAGTTAGTACCTTGGATATAATACCTTTCGCCTTAGAATTGTCTGTCAATAGGAATTGAAGTATTATCTATCATAGTAGGTAAAAGTTCTTGACAGAGTTTTAATATGGTAGTTGATATAGCTTAACCTTTAATCAGTTTTAAACCCAGCATATGCAGTGGTAAATATTGATTGTTGTATGGTATCACTGAAATGAATATACTAATATTTGCTGTATTTTTGTAGTTATTATGTTCTAGTTTCTTGCAAACGATTGATTAAAGTTTGATAATCAGTGTCTGGCGATCTGGGGATCATTACATTCCCCTTATCCTTGTATATATATGTGTGCGCACGGATTTGTATGTACGTATATGTTTCCAAATAACTAGGATTTCAGGACCTTAGCATCGAAAGCCAACAAAAGGAGCTGGGTAAATATAAATAATGTGTGTGAGTTTGTTTGTGCGTGTAATTCTTGCTTGTTTCCGGCATCAAAAAGTTTGCTAGAACACAGAAACTATATGCTAAGAGGAAATTTTATTGGGAACCAAGATGATGGGGCATCCATTTGTGGTTCATGTACAATCTATCAATCAACTATATCTCGGTCACAAGTTAGTTGGTTTCCCATCTGTGAGTTCTGAATCATTTTGGGACAATTTTATTAAATCTGGTAAAGAGATTTTCTTCCAACGCAAATTTTAGGCTCTCTTGAAACTAAAGGTTTTCTGAATCACCCTTACCCCTGCCAGGACATAATGTTAAGTGTAATAAGAGCAACTAAATCTTAATCTTAATTTGTTGTTATTGCTTATACAGATCCATTACTATGTTCTTATTTGTTAAGTTCAAACTGGTCGTACAGATTGTAGGTCATTTGGAGACAACTTCACTCCATGTAGTTCTAGGTATACCTTGTCCTTCTTAGCACCTTCAAGCAACATAGTGTCACACCTATGGACAAGTGCATTTTGAGGTTGACGTAAGACATGCCTAAACTATCTCAAACAATATTCTTTCGTTTTATACTATATTTGTGCATTTGTGGTCTGTTTGTAATCATTTCTGGCTTTATCTTATATGGCCCCACATCTATCTAGAAATCGTTATTTCCACCATGACTATTCTAGTGGATATGTTTGGCCTTGCTGCCCAATATATCACCCCAATGTCACATTGCTGGTCTCATAGTTTTTTACAAAACTTGCCTTTTACTTTGTAGGAATATTCATATCACGTTGTATTTCATGTACCATACCTTCTTAAGTCTTAACTCCACAGAAGTATCAAACTAACGATGGTCACTTAAGATAATTCTCAAATATTTTGTGGATGCTTTATTGATTTAGCTTCTTCCCTTATAAAAGATAGTATAATGAATACGCTAGTATCATTTGGTTCTGGGATGTATTCACCAACTTATATTTCATTCTGTATCTTGTGTTTGCTTATGACAGAGTCTATTCTAATTCTGCCAGCTTTTGGAGTTCAACTTGAGACTCAGTATGGAAGGTACTTACTGCTCCTGTGTAGAGGTGAATGTTTTGCTATTTGCTTAAAGTGAATTGTAAAATAATTTTCAACACTGTGATGCTTTTAAAAACCCTTTGGGGTGGCCCAATGGTTTGAGCTTGGGACTTTCATGTTGGAGGTCTCAACTTCAAAACCCCTTGCTAGCGAAAGCAAGGGGTTTGCCTTCTGGGTCGAGCTCGTCGCAATAGGCTTGGCTAGTGCGGGTTACCTCTCCTACGTGGTTTGCGAGCTATTGCATAGGAGCGGGGGTTTTGTTTATGTTTCCTTAAAGATTGCTGTGCATACGGCAACTTGTTTCTTAGTCTCTTTTCTGAGATGTTTAACTATGTTACATAAACAAGTAGAAGTGTTTAGTGTATTACTTTTGTTCTGTGCCTAGATTCTCTGTGTGCACTGCTCAAGTTATTTTCCTATATGAAATTGGACAGATGAAGTTCTTATTGGATCCAAGTTGAAAATGATTAATTTCTTAGAATCACTTGAATATATTTTGATGATACCGTTTACATGGAACCATGAGGGTACCATTTTACAATTCTTGTATCTGATCTGAGAAACTCCTACCTGTTGTTTTCAGTTTTATGTTTATCAAAATAAAATTCTAATTCAGCCCTTTGTATTTAGTGGGAAAACAGTTCGCCAGTTTGTCCCCATCAGCAGGATTTTGAAACCAGTGCTGACAGAATGTGTCACACCAATCACCTGTTATTGGAGTCTGTCTTTGATTATTCGAGGAGAGGAAGAACTTATGCTAGTATTCAAGGTGAAATTTCTATCCCTGCTATATTTATCTAGCAAATCCTTAGCAATCTTCATACTCGTATCTTTGTAGTTGAAAAATAGCCCTTCAAAATGAGATGTCCAGTTTCTAGCTTCGAATTTTGTTTGCTTTTTGGTTGGAATTTAAGATAGAACAAACAAAGGAAAGGACTTTTAATCAACACAAAGGACTTGGTAGAGAATATAACTCCAGTTTTTTTTTTCTCTTACTTACACAATTTAATATCCAGGAATTACGTCCACCAGTGAAGATGTTAGCGCCCATCTGGAAGGCTTTATGTGCTGCCATTGAATGTGGAGAATGCACGGAGACGATTACATAGATTGTAATAGTATAATCTCAACCAATTCAATTCTAGTATAAATTTTTTTTCCAGCATTTGTATTCTTTACATTTGAAGTTGTAAATGGCATTGATATAGTCCTCCATATTATCATCACACATGCTTCCTGCAAAATGGCTAAATCATATGAGCCCTGTTACTGCACTGAAACCACTTCTCATACAGGATACTTTCTTTCTAGAAATTTTAGTTATGCTTTTCGATTACCTTGTAATTAAACCAGGTGCAGGTACCACAAAGCTCTAGTTCCATTTCTTTTTCAGATCTAACATGAATGTGAATTTATAGGAAGATGTTATTAATTTCATCAGTATGTTGTCAACCATAAACAACAGCACAACAGGAAATTACTAACAAACCTTATCTAGTATACATAGTTGCCAAAAATAGTACAGAGTATGGTTCTGCAGAGGTAATTTCTATTGACTGAGGAGTAAGCTGACCAAATATTTGCATCTTTCAACTGCTTCAACAATTGTTCAAAGTATAGTTATGACAAGTGTAATTTATGTTAACAATCCCCAAGCTTTGGTTCAGTGATAAGATTATCCAATGTGAGTTAGAACCTGCTGAGAAAAACCCTCTAATATTTGATTAAGACAAATGAATCTATTATTCATCGAGCAACGAATCATCGGAAGCTGGTCCTGTGAGATTTCTTAGTTATAGAACAAATTTATGTTTACCAATAGATTATAAAATTATTCCTACTTTTAGGCAGTTTTGATTTTGCAGAAGAGCAGCTGGAGCCATAATGTGTGGTAGGTGTAAGGAGTAATAAAATAGTTAATGTGTGTTGTATCATGTATGTAGGTTGACATGTAAATTGTTGAGGAATAAATAGGAGACATATATTTTGTTTCACCGTAGAAAATTACTTGATGGTCTAATGAAATGAATTAAGAATCAGGGAAAGAATATGCTTGTGTTGTAGAAGATAACAAATATAAAAGTAAGACAAACAATTCACAAATGATTTTGAGTTGAATGAGTTAAGTTTTACTAATTGACCTAAACTAGTTCAACTATCTTAATTTAAATAAACTGAGGTTAGAATTATAGCTCAGTTCATTTATAATTCAACACATTTGAATTGTCACCCAATATTTTGCATTTATTTTAGGATCCCAACTAATAAAGTCAATTAAAGAGGCAATTTTTTCATTTACGAAATTTTTTATTTCACTATTGAATGTCAATTATCATGATGTATAAAGTTAAACTACACAAGTAATTTGTGGCACCAGCGGATACGATTGTAGTTGAATATAACTGGGAAATCTGAGTAGCTCATTTGATTAATTACCTAAACTTTCATCCTATTAATCTCTTCCTCATTTTTCCATACCCGACCCTCATTATTTGTAAAAGAAAAAAAAAAGTTGGTTGCAGCTTGCGAAGCTTGTACCTTAAAGCTTAAAGAGGGAAAACATAAGGTAATTTAGTTGAAGTTGATAATAATTTGGGTGATAGTGTCACTTAAGTCTACATTTAGTGTGTGGTTGGTATATGAAGGGAACATTTTCTCGGAAATGTATTTTAATTTTCTCATGTTTGATTGGTTTATATGTTTTGTTTCAAATAAATTTATTTTCTCCAATTTTTAGAAAATGACTTTTCTATGATAAAATAAGAAAAATACTTTTAAAAGCCCCTCTTTCAACCTTGCCACCGAACTCCAACAAGGGTTCTTACTCTGACCAAGAGCCTGACTTCTGACCCTCACCACGATTTGGGACCGAACTCTCGATTCCCGGCCTGGATCCTAATTTGGGACTAGACTCACGACTCTAACATGAGTTCCAAATCCTGATCCTGATTCGAGATCAAACTCCTAACATGGGATCCAACTCTTGACCCCAATCTAAGAGACGACTCTTGATCCCAATCCAAAACCAGTCCCCGATTCTGGACCTGAGATTCGACTCCCAATTTTATGTTTCAAATTTAAAATTATATGATAAAATAAATTTTGATATTGAATTATAAAAAATTCACGAATAAATTAAATTCAGCCACACATGATTGAAAGCTAATGTTTATTCACTTCATACATGTGCTAAAAGCCCAGAAGTCTTGCAACAAAATTGGGTCGGCATGTGGTCCCTGTAGCGGTATTTGGTGACATTGGGTCTCTTTCACGTTAGATCCCATCAATTTCTATTATTCCTTAAGGCCAGGTAGGTGCATCTTCTTCTCCATCACTTTCACCAATTGTACATTTTGCATTTCTTTTTTGTTCTTGCACAAAATTAAAGAGTTCAGGTCACTAGGATTTGAACTGGTGACAGTGTAATTGACAATATCACCATTCACCTCTTAGCAACAAAAATTGTCCCTTATAGAGACAGACACCTTATAATATAACAGTGGTTGAATATGTAGACAAAAAGAAAGAACCAATACAATCCATTAAGACACAACAAGACAAAAAGGGAACGGCGTTCTCTGTAAAAAAATAAGTGGCAACTAATATACTTCAGAGTGATGTATACAAAAAAAATTATATATCAGTTGTTACAAAGACTTCAACCTGAGTTAAAATCAAAAAAGAAAAGAATTCTTTCCTACCTGCGGAAATGGAGAATAAACTTCCTCCACAGAATCCAAATCTTTTGATGTTTAAATGTACATAACACACTCCATAAATCAAGAGGCTCCCATTAATGTAATGTTCTCTACAGGCTGCTAAAGATCCTTTCCTAGATTGATAATGTTGAGTCCAGATGAAGCCATAGACTACTAACGCTGTAGAGCTTGCTTTGTTCCTCCAGGCCTTCAATAGAACACAGGCCAACTTATTTGTTAGCGGAATGAAGGATAGTTTCTTTTGTAAATGTCAACATCATTAAATCAAGTGGAAGCTTCACCTAGGGATATTTCAGGGACTAATGCCAATTTCTCCTTTTGGAGGTCGTTTCCTCGTGATAATCAATCAAAATAATACATCTAAGTCTACCAATGACTTGAATCTAATTAAATCTTAAACACAATCCAAAATTAATTCACAAGTAATCTGATACGGGGGAGAGAGGGCAATGGAGCGGTGCTGCAGTGAGAAGACCAACCATTCATTCATACATCACTTACCGGCCTTCACTTGTAGGTTTCTCATCCCAACATTAACCTTTTCCATACCAGATTCACTCTTCACCTCTGTTTGGTTTTGACCTTTAATGTTGAGCCATGGGTGTTGCAAGCACTGCTGTGCAGTTGGTCGATTCTCAGGCTCAAAATCAAGAAGGGGACAAAGAAATTTGGCAAATTCAAGAGCATCAATTTCAGAAAACCTGAACTTGTCGATAAGTAATTTTTCTAAAGACCCATACTTCAGCCTCCGGATCCTCTTCAAATCTCCATATCTGTCAAAGTAATCTTTAGATCGAGCCCCACCATTGGCTATCTGCTTCACATCATTTTTTATAAGATATAATGTAAAGAATTACTTCTAAATAATTTCTTAAAGGCTCAGGCAAGTCAAAAAAAGCTGCTCACCTTCCGAGGTATCTTTCCTAGAAGCTCCATCATCATAGCAAGGTGATCCTGGAACAAAAAAAGACATTAAGAAATGCATTCAAGTGCAGTTTTTAAGAATCTTCTGATGGTGCAATAAGATCCATCTGATAGAAAACTTTTAATGGCTAATTTGGACAACTCCACTTCACATGTGCAAAAATAGCTGATTGCAAATCAGCAAAATGAAATTCCAAAACATCTCTAGACATAAATGAGAACCTTCCCCACACTGCGAACATCCAGTGGCCCCCAGAGTGTAAGTTGCAAGAAAAAGGATGATATTCAAATGAAAGGCACTGAGCACAACAGTTACGTAGTGCATATCAAAAGAACTGGATCAAAAAGCATAGATGAAATTATTTACCTCATCTTCACTGAAACCTTGTCCACCTTTGGGTGTGAACATCATCTCACCAGTGGCAAGCTCAAACGCAATACAAGCAAAAGACCACATGTCAGCAGAGAATGAATATCCAGACTGAAGTATAACTTCTGGAGATCTATACTGTCGTGTCTGAATTTCTTGTGCAAACTGCTTGTCAGCCCAGCATGCACTTCCAAAATCCACAACCTTGCACTTCAAGTCAATACCATCGAGACTTCTATTTGTTTTCGCACCTCCTCCTACCCCACCCATTGAAGACCGTCTACCGGATATCCTGGCTGCTGCCCTCCTTGCCCTTTGTTTTAGCTTTTTCTCAATAATATTCATAGTTGCTCCTCCATTTGGGATCCCTTCAGGCCTTTCAAGTATGGGCGGTGTTCCCGATCTAATTGGATCCTTTGTGGCATTTATCGTGGAAAGTAAAAGAACATTTTCCAGTTTTAGGTCTGTATGAATAATTCCAAGTTCCCTGTGCAAATAATCTAGACCAATTAGAATGCACTTGCATATTTCCCTAACTTTGTCCAGCTCAAGGCCTTTATAACGATTATATTTGACGAGACGCAATAAGCTGTCACCAAGAAATTCAAGGACCATGCATGAATGCTGTCCATTTGGTCCTGTATGCTTAAAATGGTCAATAAGTCTAACAACATATTTACTATTAGAGGTATCACCGTCGGCAATAGCAGAAAGGACTTCAATTTCGTGAAGAGCAGCTTGAGCAAATTGTGGTGCACTTTTCTGGATCTTCAAAGCTACAAATTCCTACCCAAACAAAGTTAAGCACAATAAGCTCTAGAGTCCAAGAAAACAATTCAAAAAATTCTATAAATTTCAAAACCATCCACAATGAGAATACAGAACAAGAAATCTAATGTGCATGCTTGTTGGAAATTGGAATTAGTTTTGAACCAAGATCTTATTGAATCTTTTCAGTGCTAGGTGACTTACAACCAGTTACATATTTAATAAACATTCTCCAAAGAGGAGCAATTCCATGTGCTTATTCTTTTTTGAGAATTGGTAAACAATTCCATGTGCTTATTCTGCATAACAAGAAAGTATCCTTGAATTTCCTGATGATGCGAGCTAATTAATGCATTGATATTTTAATCATTCTAGTATCACCAGTTGACTCCAAACCAGGTCAAATTTCCCCCTAGATAAATGCTTTGACATGGAAACTTTCAAATCCTAATTCTCTATGGAGCTTAGAATTTATCCTAAGGCATTTGGAGATGAAAGGCATCCCAAACATTTTTTACACTTTGTGATGGCTCATGGGTCTTCAAACAATGTTTCAACAGCATACATAAAGTTATCCTCAGCACCAAGGACTTAAAACTGTTTTTTGGGTCACGGATCTCACAATTTGACCTCGTATATGCATATTATTCATAACAAACATAAGCAATATATGTCAAGTCTAAAACCATAAAGAAATGGTTCGAATGGTAATGACTAAAACTAAATGGAGATTATTTCAGTCTGTAAGCAGTAAGAAACATATTTTACTTGCTCGAGATGGTCGGATATAGACAAGAAGAGTGAACTAAAAAAGAAGAAAAGAAAAGGAACCCTCACTTCAGATTGTGTTAGGGAAGTTTTTGGAAGGGTGTGAACTATCAAGCAAAATCAGTTTATAACTGCCATCAAACATATAGATATGAAGAAACATAAAGTATCATTCAGATACAGAAGGAGATAGGTAAGGCTGAACCTCATCAGTGGGAGAAAAAACAAAAATAGATGTCCCAATATGTTCAAGTGCAGCATAAGGTATCAGAGAAGAATCTATTTCCATTATTAGACAAGTCTATAAGATTTCTCTTAAGTGTCATTTTTAATGGGGAAATATTGCCCTCAGAGATCCTGACAAAAAGTGGTGCAACAACTTAGTAGCCAGAATGCTACAAATTCAATCTGAACCGTCCAACTTCAAAATCCCTGGCTGCTACCGATAAATCAATAGATCAATGAACTATTTTGGGATTTTCTATACGAAACCCGTACATCCACTCCACTCTATTTCAGGATCCTAAATCAGTATTCATCATATTTAGACTAATTTAACCTGGCTATCAATCTACACGACACTCCTTTATATAGGTCTAAGACTAAGCTGAGTTTCCCTCAATATTAACAACATACTCATTCAACTTAGTCAAATAGAATCCTCCGTGACAGAAAAAAATAAAGTTGATTAGTATCCACCAATTGGACAGTATAGTTACTTGATGAAGGTGTGATCTAATCTAAACAATCACCGACAAGTTAGCCACAAACAAAGATGATATTCATCAATTAAGTCTAAACTTTTCACAAATCGTGAAAATAACGATCTCAAATAAGCATCAACAACAAAATGAAAAGGAAATGAAGGAAGTTATTGATGAATAAAGAGAAAAGTTACGGATGATCGAGTATCATAAGCGAGCCAAACGGTAGAGAATTCTCCCCAGCCAAGTTTTCTCTGAGCGATATATCGTCCACCGGAAAATGAATCACCGATTCTGACGGCATGATATCCTCCTTTTCTGTACGAATCGATTCCTTCATCTTCATCTTCGGATGCCGACGATGAGGACGGTGAACCTGACATGATCGATCAGAGGTGATTCGCAGAGTGTGATCTACAAAAGAAATTGGATTAGAGAAGAAGCAAAGTGGAAAATGTCGAGGAAAAAGCTTTATGGAAGCAAAGAATGAATGAGACAGTGCGTTATTGCGGGGTTATATGTGGCCTTGTATACCATGTTTTCTCCACTTTTTCCTCTTTTCCTCTTTTTTCCCATGCCTATAATTTTCCCCTGCTTATTTCCTTTCCCATTTTATTCAATCAAATTATTCTTTTTTCAATTGACTTACAAAATCATTTCAAGCTATTCATTCACTTAAGGTTAGGTCCTTTTTTAGCAACAATAAATTAGGATATAGTAGTTAGTAATTTACTTCATGGATCCATTTTTATTTATTCATTATCTTAAAAAAAACAATTCAATTTTACTTAATTAGTTTTTAAGAAATTATAGATAATTTTTAATTTAAACTATAGTTATTTTTCAATACATTTTTTCCTTAATAAATTATTATTAACGATAATTTATTAAAGGAGATTTTTTTTCCCTTCTACTTTTTGATTTACCTTATTTTTCTTTTAACATTTTCAATTATCATGATTTTATACGTACAAGTCTCTTCTTCTTAGAGATTTTACGTAACTAGACCATCTAAGATAATCTTGTTTTATTTATTATAAATGGAATATTTTTGGCTTCCTTGTAATGGTTCTGTCTATGAATTTTGAATCATCATCCATTTTGCTTATTGAATTCTAAATAGATTATTTATTTATATTAAGCAATTTATTTATATTTACATAAATAGAAAATTGAAGTCAAGAGTAAAAAAAATTCAATTCTATTGCATTTAGGAATTAAAATAGTAATTTCGTCTTGAGGTGAAATTCGTACATGATAAATTTTCGCTTTGTTTTTATTTTTCTAGTTCTATTTGTGAATTAGATATTTGGGTTAAAATTAGTTGAGTTAGAGTTGTCATTTGTTTGGTGGGGAAGTTTAGATTTGAGAACTAAGCCAACTACCAAATTGGGCATTAATATAATGTGAGGAAAATGATGTTCATCATCTCAGTAATCCCATGCGAGACTTGGTACACTTTATAATTTGCTCCACGCAACATCCAAAACCATATGAATTGATTATTGTTTATATGTATTAGTGCCCTTACTTTTTGTTTTATCATATCATTTACAGTTGCGTTGACACTTTTATAATGTCATCATTTTATAAAAAAAACATAACCTTCTTTATATTGAAGAAAAAATAAAATTCAATTGCAACTTTTTAAATCACTTTATATATATATATATATGATGTGTCAATTCTTGTCTTGATACACTAATAAAATATTAGGGATTAAAAATTGATAATGAGAAAATTCTTTATTGGCTTTTATTTTTGAATGTTAATTTATTATATCGATTAACAACACATATTTGTTGTGAATTTATTAGTTAAGACTATTAAATCTATTCTATCGTCAAATATAGTTTAAATTTCAAAGACACTTCTAAATATATTTTAAATACTAATTTGTTTGTTCAATTATCCTATTATTGTTTTTTTAATAAAAAAAAACACTAATTTCACTTGAGGGCTGAGTATAGGATTGCGTATCGGTCGGTTTGATTCGGTTCAATTTTGAAGTTTATTGGGTTGTCTTATTGGTTATGGGTTTGTAGAGATGCTAAATCGTTATAGAACCATTAAGATATTGACTTATCGATTTTTCATTGTTATTGGTTCGGTTATCGGTTTAACCGTTAAGATTTGACACACACACAATAAAAACATTGAAAATCACTTAGAAACAAGGTGACAAACCAAATTAACCATGCACTTGAGTTCACATGTTACATCTTGGTCAAAAGCAAACACTTTTACATTGTTGAATAACCAAGTGTTTGAGACAACCAAAAATAAAAATACGGATCAAACTCTAAGTTGAGGACTTTCTATACAAAATGGTATAAATATAATTATTTAATTTAGTATCGGGTTATCGGTTAATCCGTTAAGAAAAAACTTCAAACCGTTAAGAACCGATAACCCGATAACAAAAAAAATCAAAACCGTTATCAAAATCACTAAACCAATAACCCACTACTATAAATCAATAAATTTTTTATCGATTTCGGTTCGATTTTGAACACCCCTAGTGAGTATATAGGAATCATTGTAATTAGTACCATTAAATTATTTTAAATATCTAAATATTACAAAAAGTTCTCTCGTATATGATAATTACGTAAAGTTAATTATATGATATCTAGACAATTTATAATACTTTCGTTACCTTAAATAGTTTAGTAATTTTTTTCTTTAGATCATACTTAGGATCGTCTGATTATAGATTAGTGACCATAATTTCAAAATAAAAATATAGGATTTTTTATTTGCATTTAATTTGAAGTATTAATTAGATATGAAATTATCTTTATATACTGTCATTTGTACTAAAACAATGAGATTAGTTACTGTCACGACCCAAACCGGGTTGCGACTGGCACCCACACTTACCCTCCTATGTGAGCGAACCAACCAATCTAACCTTAACATTTCAATATAATATCAACAGAAAGTAATGCGGAAGACTTAAACTCATTAAATAAAGACCAATTCATTAACTTCTAAAATTCAACATCTATTATTCCCCAAAATCTGGAAGTCATCATCACAAGAACATCTACGATCAAATGACTAAACTAAGAGTATTCTAAAAGCTAAAAATACATAAGAAGCTAGTCCATGCCGGAAGTTCAAGGCGTCAAGACATGAAGGAGAAGATCCAGTCCAAGCTAGAAGCGTTAGCTCACCCTGAAGATCCGGTGTGACGAAGACTGGCTAGAATTACTGTTGAGTTGAAGACGACGGCACGTTTGCTGCACTCCACAAATAACAAGAAGAAAAACATAAAAGTAGGGGTCAGTACAAAACACGGGTACTGAGTAGATATCATCGGCCAACTCAAAATAGAAAACAGTATATACCAAGTAATATCATAAACTCAACTATGATACTCAACATGTAGCAACAACAAGTACTATATCATTAACTATTACCATCAAGTTCACACATGAGGACTCAAGCCTCAATACCATACTCATTTGGGAATTATGTTCTTTAGATTGAGTATATTAACATCTTTCAAGATTCATTATCTTTATTTCTCTTGTGTCGGCACGTGACACTCCTCTCCCTCATATTCATTAATCCTCTTGTGTCGGTACGTGACACTCCGATCCCCTAAATCTACGTGTCGGTTCGTGACACCCGATCCCCTAATTCTACGTGTCGATTCGTGACACCCGATCCCCTAAATCTACGTGTCGGTTCGTGACACCCGATTCCCTAAATCTACGTGTCGGTTCGTGACACCCGATCCCCTAATACTACGTGTCGGTTCGTGACACCCGATCCCCTAATCTCTTTCTATCAATTCATCAAGCCTTCTTTCTCACCAAGGCATCATCAATCTCATTGCTTTAGTTCATCAAGCCTTCTTTCATATCAAGGCATCATCATTAACAAGAGATTAGGTTTTTATCAAGATTTGGGATTCAATAGCTTCATCATGCTTAATATAATCACAATTATATAATCACGTTCATGCATGCATACAATTAAGCACATAGCAGGGTTTTACAATACTACCAATACATATCATTCTCTATTAAGAGTTTACTATGAAAGCATGAAAACCATAACCTACCTCCGCCGAAGAATTGAAATCAAGCAAGTTAATCCTCAAAGCTTGGTGCTTTCCTCTTCTCTCGATCGTTTCTCTCTCTCCCTTCTTGTTCTTTCTGTTTTCTTATTCAAACCCTCTTTCTTTTACCCTAATTAGTATATAATTAAGAATAAAAGATGGCAATAATACCCCACTAATTAACTTAAGGTTACCTCTTTTAACCCCCAAGAATTTGAGTTATTAATATAAACCCACGAAATATATAATTATAGCAGGAATAGTCCAAAATGCCCCTTTAAAACTTAACCAGAAATCCGACTCCAACTGGGATTACGCAAGCTGTGAAGGGCCGTCGCGCCTGCGACGGTCCGTCCAGCTGTCCGTCGCATAGTTCAGAAACTTGATTTTGGGTGAATGGCCTGTGACGGTCCGTCACACCTGTGACGGTCCGTCCTGCCACTCCGTTACGAAGTTCAGAGAGTCGATTTTCAGTACCCAATTTTAGATTTTCTAAGTGTTTTGAAACGAGACCCTGCGACGGTCCGTCGTGCCCATGACGGTCCGTCGTTGGGTCCGTCGCCTCAGCCTGTTTTTCCAGAATAAAATCTGCTGCTCAAAACGACTAAACAGGTCGTTACAATAGATACCAATTTACCCATCGTTCGTCCCCGAACGATCAAAAGAAGGAAAACAAGGGCGTAAAGGAGTACCTGAATCTGTAAACAGATGTGGGTATTTTTCTCGCATATCCGCCTCCTTCTCCCAAGTGGCTTCTTCAACGGGTCGATTCTTCCATTGCACCTTGATGGATGCAATCTCTCTTGACCTCAACTTGCGAACTTCTCTATCTAAAATAGCAACAGGCTCCTCCTCATAAGACAAGTTCTTATCAAGCAAAACTGAATCCCAACGGATAATGTAGTTTCCATCCCCATGGTATCTTTTCAACATCGACACATGGAATACCGGATGTACTCCAGACAGCCCTGGAGGCAAGGCTAACTCATAAGCCACCTCTCCTACTCGCTTAAGTACTTCAAATGGTCCAATGTACCTTGGACTTAGTTTACCCCTTTTACCAAACCGCATCACCCCTTTCATTGGTGAAACTTTCAACAAGACTTGTTCACCCTCCATGAACTCTAAGTCTCTAACCTTTCGATCTGCATATTCTTTTTGTCTACTTTGCGCCGCTAGAAGCTTTTCTTGAATAGACTTCACTTTCTCTATCGAATCCCTCAAAAGGTCAGTACCCCAAGGCCTAACCTCAAATGCATCAAACCAACCAATGGGAGACCTACATCTCCTACCATACAATGCTTCAAATGGAGCCATATCAATGCTTGAGTGATAGCTATTATTGTATGAAAACTCCGCTAAGGGTAAGAAGCTATCCCAATGGCCACCAAACTCTATCACACATGCACGAAGCATATCTTCCAACACTTGAATCGTTCTCTCAGACTGACCATCGGTCTGAGGATGGAACGCAGTACTAAGGTCCAACCTAGTACCCAATTCCGCATGTAATGTTTTCCAAAACTTAGAAGTAAACTGCGTACCTCTATCTGATATGATGGATAGTGGAACCCCATGCAATCGCACCACTTCCGAGATGTAAAGTTTGGCTAACTTCTCTGCATTGTAAGTCACCTTGACCGGAATGAAGTGAGCAGACTTAGTTAACCTATCAACAATTACCCAAATAGAATCAAACTTTCCCAATGTCTTGGGAAGACCAACCACAAAGTCCATTGCAATTCTCTCCCACTTCCATTCAGGAATGGGCATTCTCTGAAGTGTTCCTCCGGGCCTCTGGTGTTCATACTTTACTTGTTGACAGTTTGGACACTTGGCAATAAAGTCAACAATATCACGCTTCATTCTACTCCACCAAAAGTGTTGCTTTAGGTCACGATACATCTTGGTTGCACCCGGATGTATAGAATACCTTGAACTATGAGCCTCTGTCAGAATAGTGTTGATCAAATCATAGACGCGGGGTACGCATACCCTTCCCTTGATCCTCAAAACACCTTCCTCATCGATTTGTGCTTCCTTAGCCTCTCCTCGCAATACCTTATCTTGAATTCTGCGCAGTTTCTCATCATCAGACTGTCTTCCCTTAATCTTGTCAAGAAAGGAAGATCTTGCCTCCACAGAAGCCAACAATCCTCCCTTCTCATTTACTTCTAATCTCATCAAGTCATTAGCTAGAGTCTGAACCTCTCTAGCCAATGGGCGTCTAGAAGCTTGCAAGTGAGCTAGACTTCCCATGCTTCCCGCTTTCTACTTAAAGCATCCGCTACAACATTCGCTTTTCTCGGATGATACAAGATAGTGATATCGTAGTCCTTTAGTAGCTCCATCCATCTCCGTTGCCTCAAGTTCAAATCCTTCTGAGTAAAGACATACTGAAGGCTACGATGATCCATGTAGACCTCACACTTAACCCCATATAAATAGTGTCTCCATTGCTTTAATGCAAACACTACCGCAGCCAATTCCAAATCATGAGTTGGATAGTTACGTTCATGCACTTATAATTGTCTTGAAGCATAAGCAATCACATTCTTCTCTTGCATTAGCACTGCACCCCAAACCCGAATAGGATGCATCACAATAAACAATGAAGTTCTTACCCTCTACTGGCAAGGTAAGGATAGATGCGGTAGTCAACAAAGTCTTGAGCTTCTGAAAGCTTTCCTCACATTCGTCCGACCATACAAATGGAACATTCTGCTTAGTCAAGTTCGTTAATTGGGAAGCAATAGAAGAGAATCCCTTGACAAATCGACGGTAGTAGCTAGCTAACCCAACAAAGCTCCTTATTTCTGACACATTAGTAGGTCTTACCCAATTCTTCACTGTCTCAATCTTAGAAGGATCCACCATCACTCCATCCTTAGAAACCACGTGCCCCAAGAAGGACACTGCATCTAGCCAAAACTCACACTTAGAGAACTTGGCATAAAGCTTTTTCTCCCTCAACATTTCCAATACCATTCTCAAATGCTCTTCATGTTCCTTCTTGCTCTTTGAGTATACCAATATATCATCAATAAATACAATCATGAAGAGGTCCAAATATGGCTTAAAAATCCCGTTCATCAAGCTCATGAACGCAGCAGGGGCATTCGTAAGACCAAAAGACATCACTACAAATTCGTAATGCCCATACCTCGTTCGAAAAGCAGTCTTTGGCACATTCGTTGCCCGTATTTTCAATTGATGATAACCGGATCTCAAGTCAATCTTAGAGAAGACACAAGCACCTTGTAACTGATCGAACAAGTCATCAATGCGGGGAAGAGGATACTTGTTCTTTATGGTTACTTTGTTTAGTTGTCTGTAGTCTATACACATTCAAAAACTCCCATCCTTCTTCTTTACAAACAAAACCGGAGCACCCCAAGGAGATGCACTTGGTCTAATAAAGCCTTTGTTTAACAACTCTTGAAGTTGGGCTTTTAAATCTCTTAACTCCGCGGGAGCCATTCTATAAGGGGGTATCGAAATGGGGCGAGTACCCGGTTCAAGGTCAATACAGAAATCAATATCCCTATCTGGTGGCATACCAGGAAGATCTGTAGGGAACACATCCAAAAACTCGCGGACTACCGAAACCGACTCAATCGAAGGTACTTGGGTAGTGTCATCCTTGAGATGTGCCAAGAAAGCTAAACACTCTTTACTAACCATTTTCTTAGCACGAAGAAAGGAGATGATACGCACCGGATTGGAAGTGTAGTCACCCTCCCACACTAACGGATCTGTCCCAGGCTTGGCTAACGTCACCGTTTTAGCATTACAATCCAAGATCGCAAATTGCGGAGAAAGCCAAGTCATACCCAGAATTACATCAAAATCGACCATTTCTAAGATAACCAAGTCTACATAAGTATTGCTCCCCACAAAAGTTACAAGACAAGACCTATACACCCTTTCAACTATCACAGACTCACCCACCGGAGTAGAAACACGAATAGGTATGTCAAGCAATTCACAATGTAAATTAAGACCATTAGCAAATGCGGAAGATACATAAGAAAATGTGGATCCGGGATCAAATAATACAGAAGCCATGCAATCACAAACCAAAAGATTACCTGTGATGACAGCATCAGATGCCTCCGCTTCAGACCGCCCAGGGAAAGCGTAACAATGGGCCCTATCGTTCGTCTGTCCGTTGCCCCTACCATGTTGTGATGTAGTGGCTCCAGTTTGCCCATCACCTCAGCCGTTTTGGTGACCACCATTTCCTCGACCACCACGCCCTCCAGAAAAACGGCCTCTACCATGACCACCTCTACCTCTAGCTATTGGGGGTCTGTAACTCTGTTTTGGACAATTTCTCCTAATATGTCCAGTCTCCCCACATCCGTAACACTCTCTGGAGTCAAGCATAGGTCTCTCGGAGAAGTGTTGACCGGTCTGAGGTGGTCCCCCAACTACAGTCTGTAGTGAAGACTGAATTGGTCGGACTGAGTAACTTCCCGAACCCTGTCCTCTAGTGTAAGCACCATTAAACTCACCTCCCTTTCGAAACCTTTTTGATGTCGATGTCGTGGTGAAGTCGTCTGGCTTTACTCCTTCCACTTCTATCACAAAGTCTACCACCTCTTGGAAGGATTTTGCCGTTGCCGCTATCTGTAAGGCCGAAATCCGCAATTCTGACCTCAACCCCTTCACAAACCGGCGAATTCGCTCTTGTGGACTGAAACACAGTTGGGTGGCATACCGGGATAATGCACGAAACTTAGCCTCATATGCATTGACCGACATCCTACCTTGCTCTAGGCTCAAGAACTCATCCCTTTTCCTATCCCTCAAAGTTCGGGGGATATACTTCTCCATAAACAAGCTAGAGAATGAGGCCCAAGTCATAGGTGGTGCCTCTGTTGGTTGACACTCAATATGTGACCGCCACCACATTTTGGCGTTCCCTTGAAACTGATAAGTCACAAACTCCACACCAAACCGTTCTACTATACCCATCTTGTGTAGTAGCTCGTGACAGTCAACCAGAAAATCATAAGCATCCTCCGATTCAGCACCCTTGAAGACCGGAGGTTTCAATTTCAAGAACTTACTGAAAAGTTCATGCTGATCATTTGTCATTATAGGCCCAGTAGTCAGACGTGGAAATGTGCCTATGTCCAATGAGGCCTCCATACGAGGAGCCATAGTGGCTGCATGTTGTACTTCTGAAACCGGAGGTGTTGGCGCAGAAAACACGGGAGGTGCCTGACCTTGATCAGACAACCCACTGAGATAGGCGAGAACCTGATTGATCATCTCTGGGGTAGGTTGGGGTGGCAATCCCTCATTCTGCACTTGTTCAGTTTCCCCATCCTCCCCTTCTCTTATTACTTCCTCAGTCGGTGGAGGAGTCACTGCCCTAGTATCAGATGGGCTAGGTGCTCGTCCTCTTCCCCTAGAGGACGTCCTCCCACGACCTCTACCACGGCCTCTTGCCGCTGCTCTTCCTCGAGCTACAGCCCCAGTGGCTGGCTCAGATGCACCCTGTCCCGCTGGTGCTGGTGTTGGTGTTGGCGTAGTCGTTGCTCTAGTTCTAACCATCTGCGAAATAGAGTGAAGATGGTCAGATACCAATTTGTATCACCTAGATACCAATTGGACCCAAGTAATAGCACGAAAGAAGAAAGAAAGAATGGAATTTTCCTAAAGTCTTATAGCCTCTCAAGGAAAAGTAAAGGCGTCCCCCTACCGTTCCTTAAGACTCTACTAGACTCGTTCTTGTGTGATGAGACCAACGAACCTAAGGCTCTGATACCAAGTTTGTCACGACCCAAACCGGGTTGCGACTGGCACCCACACTTACCCTCCTATGTGAGCGAACCAACCAATCTAACCTTAACATTTCAATATAATATCAACAGAAAGTAATGCGGAAGACTTAAACTCATTAAATAAAGACCAATTCATTAACTTCTAAAATTCAACATCTATTATTCCCCAAAATCTGGAAGTCATCATCACAAGAACATCTACGATCAAATGACTAAACTAAGAGTATTCTAAAAGCTAAAAATACATAAGAAGCTAGTTCATGCCGGAAGTTCAAGGCGTCAAGACATGAAGGAGAAGATCCAGTCCAAGCTAGAAGCGTTAGCTCACCCTGAAGATCCGGTGTGACGAAGACTGGCTAGAATTACTGTTGAGTTGAAGACGACGGCACGTTTGCTGCACTCCACAAATAACAAGAAGAAAAACATAAAAGTAGGGGTCAGTACAAAACACGGGTACTGAGTAGATATCATCGGCCAACTCAAAATAGAAAACAGTATATACCAAGTAATATCATAAACTCAACTATGATACTCAACATGTAGCAACAACAAGTACTATATCATTAACTATTACCATCAAGTTCACACATGAGGACTCAAGCCTCAATACCATACTCATTTGGGAATTATGTTCTTTAGATTGAGTATATTAACATCTTTCAAGATTCATTATCTTTATTTCTCTTGTGTCGGCACGTGACACTCCTCTCCCTCATATTCATTAATCCTCTTGTGTCGGTACGTGACACTCCGATCCCCTAAATCTACGTGTCGGTTCGTGACACCCGATCCCCTAATTCTACGTGTCGGTTCGTGACACCCGATCCCCTAAATCTACGTGTCGGTTCGTGACACCCGATCCCCTAAATCTACGTGTCGATTCGTGACACCCGATCCCCTAATACTACGTGTCGGTTCGTGACACCCGATCCCCTAATCTCTTTCTATCAATTCATCAAGCCTTCTTTCTCACCAAGGCATCATCAATCTCATTGCTTTAGTTCATCAAGCCTTCTTTCATATCAAGGCATCATCATTAACAAGAGATTAGGTTTTTATCAAGATTTGGGATTCAATAGCTTCATCATGCTTAATATAATCACAATTATATAATCACGTTCATGCATGCA
The DNA here is from genome assembly GCF_036512215.1 of Solanum lycopersicum. NCBI lineage: Eukaryota > Viridiplantae > Streptophyta > Magnoliopsida > Solanales > Solanaceae > Solanum > Solanum lycopersicum. The sequence goes on along the minus strand of NC_090801.1, from coordinate 48,723,668 downwards.
TACAATTAAGCACATAGCAGGGTTTTACAATACTACCAATACATATCATTCTCTATTAAGAGTTTACTATGAAAGCATGAAAACCATAACCTACCTCCACCGAAGAATTGAAATCAAGCAAGTTAATCCTCAAAGCTTGGTGCTTTCCTCTTCTCTCGATCGTTTCTCTCTCTCCCTTCTTGTTCTTTCTGTTTTCTTATTCAAACCCTCTTTCTTTTACCCTAATTAGTATATAATTAAGAATAAAAGATGGCAATAATACCCCACTAATTAACTTAAGGTTACCTCTTTTAACCCCCAAGAATTTGAGTTATTAATATAAACCCACGAAATATATAATTATAGCAGGAATAGTCCAAAATGCCCCTTTAAAACTTAACCAGAAATTCGACTCCAACTGGGATTACGGAAGCTGTGAAGGGCCGTCGCGCCTGCGACGGTCCGTCCTGCTGTCCGTCGCATAGTTCAGAAACTTGATTTTGGGTGAATGGCCTGTGACGGTCCGTCACACCTGTGACGGTCCGTCCTGCCACTCCGTTACGAAGTTCAGAGAGTCGATTTTCAGTACCCAATTTCAGATTTTCTAAGTGTTTTGAAACGAGACCCTGCGACGGTCCGTCGTGCCCATGACGGTCCGTCGTTGGGTCCGTCGCCTCAGCCTGTTTTTCCAGAATAAAATCTGCTGCTCAAAACGACTAAACAGGTCGTTACAGTTACCTCATGAAAAAATGAAATATACTAATCTAATAAGATATCTCAATTTACAGGATAACTTTGTTTATCTCATCTTCATATCAAACAATCTTTAGTGATGGGTTAAAACAGTTACAAAAATATTCATAACATAATTTATTTTTTTCGCTTTTAAGTTAAGCATATATAATTTTTCAAAATTTCACACTATTGAGTGGATCAAACACTTCATAATTATCATTTGTCTAACTATACTACGAAACTTTGTTCAAACATACTTCCATTAAGTTTTTCTTGACCTATCAATTGAGTGTTTGAGATCATCATGACCCACTAATTTCTTTGCGTATGCATGTTCAAAGCTAAAGTTAATTGTATACGAGTAAATGCATTTAATTAATGATTTTTATTATTTTTATACTTATCTAGCTGATTCATTAACTCTAATAGTAATTGTTGGATAAGAAAGTTAAAAAATATTCTTAATATATGATACTAAACCTACATGATCTTTTTCAAAGACCTTATATCATAAAAAATATCCTAATACCTTATATATATATATATATATATATATATATATATATATATATATATTTTTATAACTATCTATATGAGATTTTTATTTATACTTATCCAATACTTAAATGAAAAATTGAGTGATTTTTATTATAAAAATAATTTAATACATAATTTATGTTTGATATGATAAAAAAAAAATTGACTAACCAAGCACCCGTGAAAAAACATATTACCCAATAGCAAAGGAAAGGTAAGAAGAGGGTTGAGACTGTGGCGAGAGTTGATACCACCATCGAAGTAGTATAGTAAATGAGGTTGTTCAATGTTTCTCTCTTAATCAAAAATCTCAAATTTGACCTTTGCAGATGAAAAAGATGTTGATAAGAAATGTGTCTTCTCCAATGAGGACTTACATGACGGAAATCCAATTCGAATTCAATATCGATATCGAATATTGAATAAAATAAAATAAGCTTAACACCAAACATACCACACATCGATAGAAAAAGAAGGAAGAGATGAATCCTTTTTAACATAAACACAATGTTTTATTATAAATAATACTATGACATTTGCAAGTTTATTTTAAAATTTTAAAATTCAATTTCCAAACTTCAATAGTAGCAAATTAAATCTGGCTTTTGATATGGTTCTAAATCATTGATTTTTTTTTTTTAAAAAAGATTTACCCGCCAGCTCCCTCTAAACTATAGTTGTTCATAATAAATGATAATTATATCTTAATAATCTAAAATATAACGTTATTTATTAATTTGATAAATCTAAATTTGTTTCACGTAAGATTTATCCAAAGAAAAATTCTATTTATTAAGAAATTTTTACTTTAAAAATTGGGGTTCAAAATTTTCAATCAGTGATGAATAAGTCAATTTCAATATTAGGGGAGACAAATTAATTAGTCTATGCTATAGCCGATATATATTAGGGGAGACAAATTAATTAGTCTATGCTATAGCCGATATATATTAGGGGAGACAAATTAATTAGTCTATGCTATAGCCGATATATATTAGGGGAGACAAATTAATTAGTCTATGCTATAGCCGATATATTACTAATTGTATGGATTAATAAGTTTGATGACTCTTTAGTAGTATCTTTTATTTTTCAACTGTTTAATTCTGTTTGCTTACCCAGAAACTATCCAATTTTGACTTTTTGTCCATTAAGAATCATTTAATTTTCATAATAAATCATATCATATCAACCTTAAAACATTACCAGGTATAGTTTTGCTACTCCCATAGCAGCAATAGGCATGTTCTTATGTCTTTAATTTGAGGGCTTTTTATTACTAAACACTATTATTAGTAGACGTTGATTATAAATAACAAATATTTTATATTGTTCTGTTTAAAATTATGGAATTAAAAATAAAAATGTGTTTGATTGAAATAACTTCATGCTTAAATGTGTTTAAATACGATTGTAGAAGTAAAATAATTAGAAAATAAGTTATAATTTTTTGTTTTCAAATTTGAAATAACTTCAAGTAAAATAAAACTAACAAATCTTAAAAGTAATTGAATATTAAGAGTAAAATAAAATAATTAATTTCATGTTAATATTTTTGAAATATAACAATTTACAACTTTACAAAAGCTTCGGAAGGAGAAAATAAATAATAATTTGAGAAAAAAAATGAAACATTTATGGCAAAAAGGAGAAAAATGAATAAATTTGAGCAATAATTTAATTGATGAAGAACAACATTCATTGAAATGAAAACCATGCTTTGATCACAACACATAAAACTACCACGGCGAATGCACTCTGTTTTTTCACTTTACCCCATTCATTCTCTCTAGCCTCCGGCACCGGCAAGTCGCCGTCGGCTGACATTCTAAAACCCTTTGAGTTTTTAGATCAAACTTTGCTATAAATGATTCGATAACGATTGCTTTACCCACAGATCTAATTCAGAACCGCAATCAATCGGGGGAAGATATCTCAATTGACTAATGGCTGCACAGAATCAGAGTCCGAATATGGATCAATTTGACGCCTATTTTCGGCGAGCTGATTTGGATCAGGATGGTCGGATCAGTGGCCCTGAGGCCGTTGCATTTCTCAAAGGCTCAAATTTGCCCCAACCAGTCCTCGCTCAGGTTATTTGATTTCTGCATTTCTTTCTTTTTCCCTCTCTATTACCTGCAGGTTATTCCTTAGCGCCAATGAGAAGAAATAGTATCCATTTGCTTTTCGTCATGCTACTAAGTTTTCATTTTTCTACAAAACTGGTCCTGTTTCAATATTCGCTTAATTTTTGTACTGTTTACATATCGATGTAGCATGAAGTTCATGTGATTGCAATGTACATCAATTCATTTTTCTTGCTCTATTTTTTTTGTAGTCCATTAGGTGTATTGGTTGGATTAGGAATTTGAGTTACGTGGGCTTAGTAGGAACTATGAAGATTTGGAATATTGAGTATCAGTTGATGTTCTAAACTTCAATCCCAAACTAGTGGTGTCAGCTGTATGAATTTTCTATGCCAATTCCGCTATGTTCGGGCACAATTCAGTCTCAGTTGAAATTTTTGTAAGGGAACTTAGAAATCATCCATAGTCTGTTTAATACTGTCTTCACTTAAACCAAGTGATGGATTCAATCTTAACCAGTAGCAGATTGCCCATGAATCTAGTTTTCCTCTCTATCTTTCAGAGAGGAGCCTATTTGCTGTCCATTTCTCTCTTTACCATGTGTTTCTCCTTCCCGGTTGTTCCAGTAACTGCAAGTTTTGGTTCTATGGTCGTTGTTGGCAATGATCATCATCACGAACACCTATACAGGAATTGAACAACCGGATTCAATCTTTTGAGATTTGTGCTTCAGATGTTGGTTCCCCATACATGATGTTGGATGCTTCGTTTTGTCGTTGCAATGCTAGCTGTTACTTTTTAAGATCATTTTAGCTGCAAATTTTGTTGCACTATTATAGTATATGTATTATGGGGTGGGTTGGGATGTCCCGTTATGGAATACATGGTTGTTTAGAAATAAGTAAGTTGGCAGTTATTATACTGAACCCCAGTTTTCAGGAGCTTCAGAATTAAAACATTATGAATGTGGGGTAATAGATACTGAAAAGTTTCCTGAAGTGGTGAGATGAAAATGTTTACATGAACTGACACAACCATATGCCCTAAGTTGCTCAGTCTCAGGTGCGGTTCTCCGATATCGGTGCACATTTGGAGGTCGGATCCTTCATGATCTAAATTTTAAAATTCGGGGGTATGAATCCAGGTAAGGATACGGAGCTGGATTCGATTAAAGATAATTCAAATATCTAAAATTAGAGTTATAAATGTGCGTAAATTTGGTGGACCATTTGGAAGGAAACAAATGCGCAAATTTTTTGGATCAAGTTTGAGTATTTTTTTTGGCAAGTAAACATTCTATTTACCAAGTAAGAGTTACAGATCATAAAAAATAGCAGCCTTGGACGATCAGCTGCAACACTTAAACGTCTAAATCCCTATATGGTATGCCTTTACTCAGGGATACATATTCAACTACTCTAGTCGTTTTTCTAGTTGCAGATACAAGGATCCTCGCCCATGAACATCCTGAATGATTTTCCTGATAATCTCTTTTGCATTCCATGTTTGTCCTTGGAACACTCAACAACTCCTCTCCTGCCACCCATGGTATACATTCCCAACAAGAGTCATATGATATATTTGAGCATTGATATTGTTACCTCTCATGTGTGCTATTGCCCAGTTCACCTCCTCCTGCCATTTCATACCGTGTTTCCTGATGCCCTGCCACACCAAGATTTTCATCCAAATAGCAGATTCGTAAGGGCACACAGAAACAGATGATCAATATTTCCCACAGCAGCTTGATCAATCAATGGACAAGTATTAGATTCAACACTTCCCCAATTTACTAGCCCGGCTTTGGTAAGTAGTCTTCCAGAGCCAAAACAAGATATATTTCCTCTTTGGAGCTCCATAATTAGACCATACGAGCTTCCTCCAGTCCACATTATTTGATTCTCCTCTCATTTTCTTGTATGTTGAACTAATAGAATAAGACCTCATGCTCAATACTTCATCTTCTTGTATGCCAGCCTCTGTGAAGTATACTTGTGCCTTTTAGATCCTTTGCACCATCCAAGAGGCTTGTTTAGGCTGCGTCCCCATTTATTGCACTGTTGCCCATAGTACGTGTGAATCCATACTACCCAGATTTTATCTTTTTTCTGGCAAACAGCCCATAAAAGATTGCACAATGCAGCTTATTCCATGTATAAACATCTAGGAAATCCAAACCCCCTGCTAATTTAGGATAACACGATATATCCCAAGCAATCAAAGTTTTTTTTTGAGACATCAACACTGCCGGTCCACAAAAATCTTCTACTTAAGGACTCTATCACTTATATAATCTTTTTGGGAAGGGCAAAATTTGAGACCAATAGATTTGTATAGCAAGTAAGACACTCTTGATGAGTTGAGTCCTTCCAGTGTATTATAAGAATCTAGAGGACCAATTAGTGATCCTTCCTGGCATTTTATCAATGAGAGGTTTACATTGGACAACAGAGGGTCTTAGTACTGAGAGTTACCCCAAGATATCTGAAAGGTAGCTCTCCTTTAAGTAAATTAAGTTCAGCCTATATCTGAACCTGTATATCACCAGGTACTCCACCAAAATATATGAAGATTTTGTTCATATTAGCTATCAATTTTGATTATTTGGAGAACTCCTGGAAGCAGGCAAATAATTGCATTATAGAGTCTTTATCACCCATACAGAAAAGTAGTAAATCATCGGCAAAACTAAGCTGCACAATTTTTTTTTTCATTTGGGATGAAACTGGAATCCTACTTGACTTTGTACAGTCTTCATATGTTTAGTGAGATACTCCATAACAAGCACAAATAGGAAAGGAGATCGCTGATGTATTGAACCCAGGAACTAGTTAGTAAAATATATTGGAGCTACTTTTTGATGAAGAGGAAAAAGAGAAGAAAATAGTTTTATGGTTCAGCCTGTGCTTGATGAACCATGCCTTTATATTCCAGCAGGTGATGTATTAATTAGCTTTATAATAAATATGCTGCTTGCCAAAAGTCAGGTATAGATATGAAGTTCAACACAGTCAAGATGGGGAAGAAGTAGTTTATGTAGTCTCCGTGACTTCTGTTAGATAACTGGAGCTATTGATCTCCTATTATTTTCTTAATAGTTAATACTAAAATTCACATTTCTTTTCCATTATGTAGATTTGGACATATGCTGATCAAAGTCGTACTGGCTACCTTAGTCGCCAAGAATTTTACAATGCTCTCAAGCTTGTTACGGTAGCACAAAAACGAGAGTTGACTCCAGAAATAGTGAAGGCTGCACTATTCACTCCAGCTTCAGCCAAAATTCCTGCTCCCCAAATAAACCTTGCAGTCATACCAGGTCCTCAACCAACTAATAAGGTTGGTTCTACAGTTCCTCCAGTTGGTGGTGCTACTCCAACAGCAACTCAAACTTTCGGCGTTAGGGGTCCACAAGGCTTACCAGCTCAGCAAAGTTATGTGGGGCCTCCTAGGCCCTCAAATCCTAGCCCTGGTTTCCAATCTCAACCAAATGTTTCCGGACAAGGAATGCTAGTTGGAAGTACTATTGCAGCTTCTCGCCCTCCCAGTTCCACTGATTTGTTTGCTGGTCAGAATGGTCGCTCACAAGCAGGTGCCAATTCCCAAGCTCCTAATTCAAGTGGCAGTTCTAGAAGTCAGGATGCATTTGGTCTGGCTGTATCAACACCTTCTGCACAACAAACACAACAAGCAACCATGTCATCAGTGCAACCAAATCTATCAAAATCAAATAATGCAACTTTGTCGCATGGCAACCTGCTTGAAGCCAAGATGCCTAAAGCTGTTTCAGTCGCAGGAAATGGATTTCCATCCGATTCACTCTTTGGAGATGTTTTTTCAGTTGCCTCAGTTCAACCAAATCAAAGCTCCACACCAACTATATCTTCAGCTAGCAGCTTAGCAGTTTCATCAGCCACAGACCGAGCATCTACAGGTGCCCAACCTACTGTGAAGGCTAACTCAGTTAATTTGCAGACTACACTTCCTCAGCAGCTGGTACACCAGCATCAGCAAGCTCATTTGACTGTGAGGCCGAACCAACAGGTCCCAGTGCAGAGTTCTGCTGGAAATCCTAGTGCAGGTAGAAATTCTCTTCCTGGTCAACCTCAGCTTCCGTGGCCAAGGATTACACAGTCTGATTATCAGAAGTATAGCAAAGTATTTATGGCAGTGGACACAGATAGGGATGGAAAAATTACTGGCGCAGAGGCACGGAGCTTGTTTCTAAGTTGGAAGCTGCCCCGAGGTGCGATTTTTTCTGTTTCTGATTTAGCTTTGAGATTCCATGTACCTTCTGTTAGCACCTTCTTGTTACTAAGAGTAAGCACTTAGGCTTGCTATACACATCTTGAACTTGTTTCTTGAATTCAAAATGCCAGCTTAAATGAATACAAGATACACTTATTAGGTGTCAAAAATATTACTCAAAAAATGTTTAAGCTGAAAGAATACACTAGTTATTAACTTAACTCTTTGAGTATTCTTTTTAAAAAAAATGTTTGTTTATCTATTTTATATTTCTTACAGTAACACTATACTTCTAACACATCTCTCAAAGTCAAGGTTATGGAAATTAACTTGAGTTTGCTTGTTTAGATGAAGTTATTGATTCCATTCATGGCATCAAGAAGATGCAAAGTGGTTACAAAAGAGTGAGCACTTAGTATGTTATCTCTAGTACGCTAGCAAAATCTAAAAATCTATTAGGGGAATCCATTGGGGACAAAAAGCCAAACTATATAAAATACAAAAGACTTTTAGCTTTGAGCATACATTGTCTAGCTGAGAGGCCATCAAAACATATATATATTTTTTGAATAAGTAACATTTGTGTTATAACTCAGCACTTAGGTAGTGCTAAACCCCTTTACAACAAGTCAAAGTATATCAATATATCAAAGGACTCCCAATCCTAGCATGAGTCTAACACATCTAGGATATTTTCTGCATCTACAGGGGAGTTCCTTGTACACCAAAAACACAAAAGCAAAATACAATCTGTTTTGATTTTCTGTACTGTTCTGCTCCTGTCTTCGAAACACCTAGCATTTCTCTCCTTCCAGATGGTCCACCATATACAAGATGGTATGGTTCTCTAGAAGCTCCTGTTTTTTGCTCCCTTCCCAGCTTCTTCCCACCTAGATAGAGTGTCAACAATCTTGCTAGGCATTGTCCATTGTATGCCTCTGAGTAATGAAAATATTCCATAGTTGGTCAGTGATTCTACAATGCAAAAACAAATGAACCACTGTCTCAGCTGCCTCACCACATAAACAACAGTGTGTGACTAAGATAATGTTCCTCTTTCTTAGGTTTTCATGTGTCAAGACAGCTTCTTTTGCTAGCATCCATGAGAAACATGCCACCTCCAAAGGTGCTTTGGTTCTCCAAATTTGTTTCCATGGCCATATGGAGTTCTGTGCCACTGTAGAGTTGAGAAGTTTGTACCCTGAACTTACTTTGTATACCCCTTTGTTGTGCCCATTCCACCATAGTCTGTCCACCCTATTCTTCAGACCTTGAAAAGCTTCAAGGATTTTGAAGAACTCGATCACTTTAGGAATTTCCCAATCATTCAAGTTTCTTCTAAAATTTAAGTCCCAGCCTTGGAACGCCCACATGTCAGCTATTGTTCTGTCCTGATGGATAGCTAAATCAAACGGATCAGGTGACTTCTCTGCAAGACTCCAATTACCTAACCACCTATCTTTCCAGAAGATGGTTTTGTTACCATCACCTACACTAATGGTAGTGTGGATACGTAAAATAGTCCACCAGTTTCTGATAGATCTCTAAACAGTGACACCATAAGGACTGTTTGCTTCTTCAGTCATCCACCCATCCAATTCTCCATACTTTGCTGTAATCACCTTTTTCAATAGAGAGTGTGTCTCATGGGCATATCTCCATAACCACTTCAATTTCAAAGCTTTACTTTGGTTCTTCAGATTTTTGATACCAAGGCCCCCCTGTTTCTTGTTTGAAATTAGTTCTTTCCACTTGACTAAGTGATAACCTTTCTTGTTATTATTTCCTTGCCAAAAGAAGCTTCTCATGATTGCACTACCCCTGCTGTGATGGGGAAAAGGGTAAGCATCTGTCCTTCCAAAACATCTTCTACATCTTCCATTCAGATGGTCCATAAGATGGAAGCTGTATCTTCTTTCAAATCTTTTTGATGGTGCTGTCAATTTTCTAGTGGCTATAGCATTCAAAAACTTTCCTGATACTGTTTGGCATTACCCATCTTAGCTCAAAAAGGGTGAGGAACATGTACATATGTCTGTGGCAGCCAGGGCACTGCAGAAACAGATGGCTATGAGTTTTTGCTTCTCTGTTACACATCTGGCAAAGACGTCCTGTGTTAGACAGGCTTCATGCATTGCTGTCCAGCTAAAACAAAAAAATTTGGGTGGAAGTTTGACCTTCCAGATTAGCTTCCAAGGCCAGGTGCAGTGATAACATTCAGGTCCATTACAATCTAGTAGGCTGCCTTCAATCTGTACTTTCGTCCATCAGTGCCCCACCTAAACTGGTCTGGTGCAATGTCATTTCCTATGAACCCATTGAGAGGTTGTAAGAGTTCGAGAAAATCCTCTATTTCCCAATCTTGCAAGTTCCTTCTGTAAGTTAGATAAACTAATTTCCATTTCTACATATGTTGCACTGTTGCATCTGACTCCCAAGCTATTTGAAACAAAGCAGGGAAATCACCCTTTTTGAGTGGTGTTTCCGAGCCATCTGTCCTTCCAAAACTTGATATGCTGACCATTTCCAACAATGAGATGATGATTCCGTGAGAATTTATCCAAAGCCTGCTTATGCACTTTGAAACTACTACTCCACGTGGGCAAATTGCTTGTTTAGTACTCCAGTGTCTGGCCTTCGTGCTTTTCCCTAACCACTTCCTTCCAAAGACTTTGGTCCTGTTGTGTATATCTCCACAACCATTTCGTTAGAAGATATCTATTGTGCTTGGCCTGATGCTTGATGCCCAGCCACCTTGGTGTACTTTGGCAGTATCATATTATCTCATTTGACTAAATGGAATTTGTGCTCAGTGCAAGAAGTTCCTCTTGATTTGATCCAGTTTCTCCAAAGTCTTGCTTGACAGGGGAAATACTGACATGGAGTTGGTTGGAATGCTGCCAAGCACACTGATTATTAAGGTTAATTTACTATCCATTGAGAGATATTGCATTTGCCAGGATGCAAGCTTCTTCTCAAACTCTTCTAACACTCCACTCCATGTGGATGATGATTTAAGTTTATCCTCAAGTGGGAGGCCTTGGTAGGTGGTGGAAAGATCCAATACTACAGCCTAGGATCTCTTTAGTTCCTCCATATTGTTCACCGCATTAATAGGATACATAACACTTTTGAACATGTTAATGTGAAGACCTGATAGAGCTTCAAAATAAACAGAGCTAGATTCAAAAAGAGTACTTGATTCCTGTCTGCCCCACAGAAAATCAGAGTGTCAATTGCATAAAGCAGTTGAGAGATGTTCACTGGATTAACTCTTCCCACATCAAAACCACTTATCCATTGGATATGCTTGGCCTTGTCTGGCATTCTGCTCCCGTCCATTGCTAAAATAAAGAGCAAAGGAGAGTGGATCTTTCTGCCTTAATCTTCTTTGAGGTGAGGAAAAATCAATTGGACTTCTATTGATGAGAATGGTATATTTCACAGTTGAAATATTGAACTTGATCCATTTAATCCATCTATGACCAAGTTCCATTTGTCTGTGTATGGAAATGAGATAGGACTAGTTCAATTGGTCAAAAGCTTTCTCTACATCCAATATGCATAATATACCAGTACCCCCTTGTTTTAACTGCCAGTCTAGTACTTTATTTGCAATAGAGATGCATCTGTGATTTGTCTTCCTTTAATAAAGGCGTTCTGGTTATATGACACTAGCTTCTCCATAACTTCTTCTATCTTTCTGGCAAAACCTTCGCTATAATTTTGTAAACACTTCCAATAGTCTGCTTGGATTCTTAGAAAATGTAGGTTCTGGGAGACACTTTCTTTCATGTGACTTTAGGTCTAACTTATCCTCCTTTTAACATCTTCATTTACCATAATTTCACACCTACCAACCGGTCTATCTGAAGGTCGGTGCATGATATGACCAAACCATCTCAAGTGACCTTCTCTCTTTTTGTCCTGAATGTATACTACTTGCACCTTCTAGAAATGTACTTTTAATCTCATCTAATCTTGCATGATCGTACATCCATTTTAACATCCACATCTCTACGGCACTCATTTTGTGAATGTGTTGGACAACACCAAAAATAGGCATGTTGCAGTCTCAACAACAACAACATACCCAGTGTAATCCCATGAGTGGGGTTTGGGGAGGGTAGAGTGTACGTAGACCTTACCCCTACCTTGGAAGGCAGAGAGGCTGTTCCATAGATCCCGCATTGCAGTATCAACGTTTAATGCAATTAGGCTTCTTGTCACTTGGTTGACCATTGAATGTGAGATTGGTGCCACTAGAACGGTCACTGAAAGGAGAAATAAAATGTAAAACAGAGAAACCTTTGGCGGGGGCCACAACACATGGTTGCCTCGCTTGTTCGTGCAAGTCACTTAAGTCTGCCAAAATCGTAGAGGTATTAGTATGTGAGAAAATAAGAGAAGATGATATATATCTATATATGTGTGTGTGTGAGTCTCTCTCTCTCTCTCTATATATATATATATATATCAGTTATCTCCTAAAGTACTGGACACTTCCTGTGAACTTTTTATTATCTTATTGAATAACTTAAACCAACTATGTTGTCAGTTAATCGTAATTCTTTATTTTTGTTATAAAAAATATTGGACATCCCCTAGCTTTCAGTATTCGAATTCAAAAATTCTAACACTGGCAACTTACTTCTATTAGAAGTGATCTTATGCCGAAAAATATCACTATCTAAAAAAAGGGGCAACCCCGTGCGCTAAGCATCGCAATTCATGCAGGATACGAGGAAGAGATATACCCCTAAGCGGTGTGATTTAGGCAGCCAACCTGATGCAAAGTAGGATATTTAGTTGATCATAGTTACACTCTATGAATGGCGATATTCAAATATACGGGAGACTTTTTACAACCAATGATCAACACTTCACACAACTGGATCTCAACAAATCTTGATACTCATAAATCATAATGAAGAGGATTACTCACTATTTTACTTGTGATGAGATCAAAATTATGTATACTTAATACTTTATTAGTTGAAATAATGTACTTGAATAATTCGTATAGAAAAAAAGTTTATGTACTTGAAGAGTGTTACGAACACTTTTTAAGGGGTTGAAAGCACTTTTGTGTATACAAGAGAATCACCTATGGCATTTGAGGTAGCATGGATGTTTTTTGATGTTATTTGTGGAGAATCATGCATGCCTTTGTCTAGAATGCATATATATAATGTACTATTATAATACAGATTCCCCATTATGTTTAAAGATTGTAGTAAAAAGACATTCTACTGTGGTAAATGTAATGTCCTCTTATAGGACATGTCTTCTCTGGGGGATTGAGTCTGTTGTCATCTGCAAATTGGTTTTGCAAGAAGTTGGCTTGCTATAAAGAATTTTAAGATCATAATAGTAGTACTCTGATCAGATTTTACATATTGGACACGGGGAAGAGTTCCTAATCATATTTTTCTAGAACAAAAGAAAACAATTGTTTTACTTTGTATATAGAGTTGGTTCTGTAGACACTGCATAGTTACTTGTTATAAGTTTGAAGCAACTACAAGTTGTTGACTTATCACTGGTTTATTTATAGACAACCTGGCGTAATTCACACGGTTGAGCACCTTACCGTGGGCGATTTGAAAATAAGCTGGAAATGAATTGCGAATAAATGTGGGGCTTGAGGATAACAACCTTGATAAAGAACCTTGATCTTAAGTTACTACAGATTCGGACCTTGTATGCAATTCAAGTGACTAACAATCTGAAACTTACTGCAACTACCGTAATTACTTCTATTACCATAAAAAACACGTATGAAATATAATTTATGATAATAAGATAGCTGTCCAGAGAGTATAAACGGGCACATTATGGAATTCACCAACCACATTTCTTCTTTGAACAGAGACGTTTCATAGTTAGAGTTATGACTTTAGGCTTCTAAAGACAACAGTTTTCATTCAACAGCTTGTAGCTTTTGTAACAAATACTGACAATGATGGTTAATAGTAGTCATAGAGCATACAGTATCGATAAAGAAAGAGAATAGAGTTAGTGGTAGAGAATATCATTCTCACTTCTCTGAGAATTGTGGCTACAATTGATCTGAAGCATCGTATCTGCTTTGGCATAATGCTAAGCTCTTGGTCACTTGGTGCTTTGAGACATTGTTTGTACAACTGACTTAAGAGTGTGATAGCATATCTCTTACTCTTTTGAGAATCTTCCCTATAATTATCTTAGATTATCTTGTTTTCTATCTTAAAGTCAAGCTGGTATTTATTTGGACCTATGAGACATTAATGCAGTTTGTTTTTGGTTTCCCAGAGGTCTTAAAACAGGTGTGGGATTTATCAGATCAAGATAATGACAGCATGCTTTCTTTGAGGGAATTCTGCATTGCACTCTACCTGATGGAGCGACACAGGGAAGGTCGCTCTCTCCCTTCAGTCCTTCCAGCTAATCTTATCTTTGACGAGTCACCGGTGCCTGCTTCTGGCCAGCCTACAGGATCTCATGGTGCGACAACTTGGAGAGAGTCACCAGGTATGTTTCACCCTTTTTATACTAAGCACGTACATGCCTTGGACATGGCTTGTGAGCCAGTCATGTACACATGCATATGCAAGATTTATTCATTAACTAACATATTACTTTGGCCTTCTCACTTTATATATAGTTACAGATGATATATTCATTTTGGTTTAGATTATTATTAATTTACTAAAATTTGAATAACTAATATGAGTAAATATACTGTGATCTTTATCATTATTACTAGGAGAGAAACTAGTTTGGGGCTAAAATTCCTGATTGAATGGGGAGTTTGTTCTCAGTTTTGTGGCAGTGTAGTTATATTTATCTTTTTTCTCTACCATTAGTTTTAGGCCTCATCTAGTGCTGGGAAAATGGATAAAAAATGCAAGTATCCTGTCCAACTTGCCCAATTAAAAATGAGTGGAATTTGGATAAGTGATTATGAAAACACGGATAAAAAATGTTTTCAATTTTCTCATGTTTGGAAACATTTTCTTTTGGAAAATAAGTTCTTTAAAAATGAGGAAAATGACTTCCCTAATGGAACTAAGGAAAAGAAGTTCCACAAATGGCATTACACATTAATTATCTCTTCCCCATCCTCCAGCACACTCCAGCCCACCCACCCCCCACCTTACCCCCCCCCCTACCCCCTACCTACAACACCTATAGTGTTTGTCTAAACTAGATACAAATGTTTTTGGAACAATATTTTTAGCTTATATACCAAACACTAGATATTAAATAAGAAAATTACTTATTTTCCAAAATAACATTTTCCGTGAGAACATTTTCCGTCATACACACCCTCTATCTGTATGACCCCCTAGTAAAATGGATAAACCATGGTTGACAAATGGATAACAAGCAGTGGAAATTGATGATCCAGGATGCTGCAGTTGCAGTTCCCATGATTCAGGAATGAATAAGAATTGAGGACCTCTCTTCTTAGAAAATTGCTGTAGTATTAGGGAAGCTTCTAACTGGAGCGTGCATCATAGGCATAATATATATGAAGGTGCTATTAAAATCTAGCACGACAGTTATTGCCTTTGGTTGTTCATGAGAGACTGTTAACCCCGACTTGTCAATTGGAGCCTAATACAAAATGATACCTCATCAGATCTTTTCCTGTTGTACATAGGAGTCAAATATATGTGTATGCATCCTCAAGAGAAGGAACCTTGCCCTGATATAATTGTACTCTTAGTTCAAACCAGCCAGAAAATCATAGATTTTTTTTTTATTCGATCAATTGTTCAAAGGGAATTGCATCATCAATATGATTACGTTATGTGGCTGAGAAACATTTCATTAACGGTAAAAGGGGAATTTAAAGTTAAATTGTTTCTAATTATAGTAAGGGGACATTCTTTTTGGGACGGACTAAAAAGGAAAGAGTGCCACATAAAATGACGGATGGAGTATATCTTTATATCCCATGAAAAGAAGTATCTGTACAAGTGACTGCTAACTAATTAAGGGAAGACGACGAATTACAATAAAATGAAATATTAAAGTCCTATAATTACGTTAGGAAATGGAATGGTAAAGTTTCGTAAAATCATGCTAATTAATTAACACAATTAGGGGTCGTTTGGTAGAGTGTATAAGAATAATGCAAAATAGAGTGCATTAGTAGTGTTTGCATTAGTTATGTAAGCATTATTTCTTATACATTGTTTGGTTTGATGTATTAGAAATAACAAATCTTGCATGATTTCTATTAAAAAATATATGTTTATAAATATACCCTTCACACTTTAATTTATTTGTACATTCCCTTTGCAATAAAGTTTTTGCTAAAACATCAAAAAAATAATGATTTGCTAAAATATCATTAACTCTTCTTTCTTTTTTTTCCCCAAAAATAATATTAGATAGTTGTACTATTGTGTCAAATATTTTTGTGAAAAGTTGATTTGATGAAATAATATTGAAATTAGATTTTTTTTAAAAAAAAATACTTAAGAGGTCATTAAGCCTATAAAACACCAAATAATTAAAAGACACGGAAAAGCAAATTTAAAATAAAAACAGAAACTTTGACAACAAAGAAAATGAGTAGTTTTTTTTAATCTAATGCAAGTGTTAAAATGTTGTGTATTATTAATACCTAGAATTCCTTGGTATTAGTAATACACAACTTAATACACAATAGAGTGTATAACTAATGCTTGCCTTAGTTATACATGGCATGGAAAAATGTGCCAAACAAGGTACTATTAATACACACACCTAATACATGCATATATAATCTAATACACTCTACCAAACGACCCCTTAGAGATAAAAGGATAGAAGTTCACCAAAGGAAGGAGGATTTGAAGGGATTTTAATGCGCATTTAGGAGTTGCCATAGTCTTAGAGTTTGTAGGAGCAAGATAATTCTATGTTTTCATTTTTTATTAACAAAATTGATCCTAAAAGGTACAAGTACCCGATATGGAATGCTAATTTTTTTTTTTTGGGAGTTTGACTAATAAACTCTCTTCTTTGATCTAATGTGGTTTAAACTTATGCAAGAAATATTATTTTTGTGATTTTGAATTTTACATTTTGTTAATATAAACCTTCCATTGAGCACATGATGAGCACATTATGAGATTTTATATTCCTTACATTTTTTGTTCATATCAACTTATTTAAGTATATTATGAGCACACATGTATTCGTGTTTGCTGTTAGTGTACTATATCATGTGGATGGAATCAAGCAAAAAGTTTATGGTGACAATTTTGTTTGTACTAGAGAAATGCTCTGTCATTTGTTAAAGAGAACTTAGTAGATGAATATCTAAAGAGAAAGCAGTAGGTGAATGTGGTAGATGACTTTTTTTAAAATAGAAACTGGCCATATTCTTTAAGTGAGGTAAGAATTTCAGATCAATCTCTATGTTATTAAGTTTGAGAAGGAAGGTAAACATTAAATAATATTTTCAGATTCCCTTTGCATGGTGAAAAATTGATATTACAATTAAAAGGCATCAAAAGAGTGAGCTAACTAATATGTCAATCACCAAGGCCTTCGGTATTTCTTATGCAGTATCTATATCAAGAATCTCACTTGCGACTTCCAACTTTTCACTGATGTGTTAGTCTCATCATTTTTTGCTCCCCAGGTTTCCAGCAAACACAGGGGCCAAGTGGTGCACGACAAGCTGCTTTTGGTGCTCCAAGGAGGCCTCCACGTCCAGTACCCATTCCCCAACTCGATGAAGCTGTGCAGCCTAGTAAAGAGAAACCTAAAGTTCCAGTATTGGAGAAGCATCTGATTGACCAACTTAGCACAGAGGAACAGGATTCATTGAACACGAAATTCCAGGAAGCTACTGATGCAGAAAAGAAGGTCGACTATACATGTTCTTTCAAATTCAGTTACCAGTTTTAAAAAAAGTTCTTTCAAATGTTTTCTTTCCCAAGAATACTCACCTTTATTTGTCTGAAACCCACTTTCTTCTCTTCTTTCCCAAGAATACTGCCTGAATTATGAATAGAACCAGTGAGAGAAACAATATTTAGGATGGATGTTTTTCACTAGGTAATAGAGTCGTGGTCATTTTGTCGAATCTTGTATCAAATGTCTACTTATTGACATGTATAACTGTAATGTACACAGATGTGGTATGATGTAGTTTTTGCCTTGAAATAAATATATAGCGGACATGATTCACATATGAACATCATATTTGGGTAAATCTTCCAAGAGATTGTCTGGTGTCTTCCATTCTTTTGTTTCGAGATTTGTTTGTATTTACCTTTTATTTTTGCATCTGATGTATCGGAAGGCCATCAAGTAATTCTGATTAGAAACTTAAGAATAGAAAGATTGTTTATTGGTGGAGCAACACTGTGACTTTGCTGAGCAAAGCATTTATACTTGCTTCAGATTGTGAAAAATATATATGCTACTGGCATGGTGTATGGTCCATCATAATTTCATAAGCAGAACTTTTTAGATACTTCTCACATGGTCATGATACATGGACTTTGTGGAATTGCAAATCTACTTTGATGCTATGAAGACATTGGTTATAATCTTTACCAGTTATTATCTTCTCTGCTATTAAGGATTAATGATGATCTTCATTTTTGACTTATAAGTAGTTGATTTTATTTGATGCTTAAGATTCCAATTTTATTTGTCAGTTAGAGCTTGATTTATTGGTGAGTACTTGTAAAAGCCATTAATAATTGACATTTTTTCCTTCTATCTGATATGCTATAATGTTAATCGCAGGTCATGGAACTGGAGAAGGAAATTTTAGAGGCCAAAGAAAAGAATCAGTTCTACCATGCAAAGATGCAGGAAATAGTGAGTACTTTGATCATTACATACCTAAAGTCCTCTTGTTTTATTTAGATATCTCTCAATCTCTTGAACCTGGAATATAAATCCAGTAATTAGCCCCTCTACTCCATGCTTTGGGGGATAGATTAGGTGTTTTTCCCATGGTTGAATTTCCTGCTTATGTACTACAGATTGTGTAACTTGTTATCTCATTACTGACCAAAATAAGCGACAGACAAGAAGCTACATAGCAACCAATTTTTGTCTGTTTTAGCAATAATTCGGTTCCTATCTTTTGATGACTTTGCATGTAAGCTTGGGTTCTTGGTAAAGTTTGCGCTAAACTTAGCTCAAACATAGATCACTGCTTGTATCTTTTGTCTCTCTTGTGCAATGTTCTTAGGACGTGAATAAAACATGATCTGAGAGTTGGAGCTTTTCACCATTCTGTTTTTCATGTCAAGATGTTTTTTCGCTGTGTTATGGCATCATCTTCAAAAATCAAGTACATGTTACTAGTCTAGTTGTTTGTGAAATTTTTAAGGTAATTTTTTGTTATATTGATTGATAGTGGCATCTATGCCTGATTCAGAACCAGCAGCAATTATTATTATAGACTTGTTTTGGCATTGGTCTTGCTGCTCTTGCATAATTTTATCGATAAATTTAACTATGCTTTTTGAATAAGGTTCTTGATACTTGTTCTGCGCAAAAAGGAAAAAAAATGGAATTGTTAGGAGGGGGAGAAGTAGAGGGAAAAGGAAGGAATCAGAGAAATGGACCGAAATTTCAGTGGCTGAAATGATCGTCATGTGTCGGAATCCCATACGTGGTTTGATCTGGTCTACTTATGTGATAAAATATTTCATAAGTCTGTCTAACCATATTTTTGCTGGGTATATTATAGTCAACATTGAGATGGAGGAAACTAGGAATACTTTACACATTTCTTCTATGATGGTACGAGGCCTTTTAGTGCTTAAGCGCCTAGCATTTATAGTACTTTAAAGCTGGGATTGCATGTTCTGAGTTTGCATTTTCCTCATTTTTGCTAGGAGAGCAATATCATCCAATAGATGGAGATGGTTGTGTTTACTGGGTGTATAGTGTTGCTAAGCATTGAAACTGTAGTGATTGTAATGCTCCCTCATATTTTTATTAATTTACTTTATTTTAAAGTTGTGTTAGAACTTTCATACTTCTCAAGTTAAGATATGCGAGTCCAATGCTCAATCAGTGAATCACTTATTGAACACGAAACAGAATTTGAGGTTAGGAAATGAATTTGAAAGTGCATGGAAAATAACTTTACATACCTTTTTTATGCGAATGAATGAACTAATTCATGGTGAACCCAAGGAAAGTGTAATGAAGTTCCAATACAATACATTATACATTTAAACGAAAAATAAACAAAAAATTTAGAAAATGCAGTCTTAAAAGAGGGGGAGAGGCAGAGACAAAATATCCAAGTAAGAAGTCATTTGGCACATAACTCAGAAGCATAGCATCAGGCTAGTGGACAGCAAAACGACGGATGGACTGGCAGTATCTGTTACTTTTTTTTCTTTGAACTTATCACTGGTGAAATATAATGGCATGCTGTTCTAGCAACAGGAACCTTCAAATACTAAATAGTTGTGGGTGATGAGCGGGCCCTTTCCTAGTTGTCTAGTGCTAGATTGAGATGAATTTTGCAAAGAAAAATGGAAACAGCAAGAGAAGCTGGGTCAAATGTGACTAGACTAGATCTGGCCAAATATAGAATTATGACCCATAAGATGCAGCGTGATCTTGGATTAAGAGTGCAGGTCACAGTTTGATAAGAAATGAACATAGGGCCTAAATCAATCCCAAATGCTAGCTCATGAGGTGAGGATTGCCAAAAACTTCAAGGGAACAAATCACTACATCCCATGCTGATGTGGGACTCTAACACTCCCCTAACACGCAAAGCTGAACATTTGGAGCGTGGACAATATAATAGCATGAGGGTGTAGCATAGGGTAAACCAAATTTAGGATGAAATGTGACTCTGATACCATGATAAGAAATGGACTTAGGGAATAACTCAATCCCAAATGCTAACTTATAAGATGAGGATTGATCAAGACCATTTAAGTACCACATCCTACACCGATGTAGGACTCTAACACCACTATTTCTACTTGTCTCCTTAACTATTCTTGAATTTTGAGTCTGAAATTCACTTACCATGTGGATCTTTTATCATTCATTTCATACAACAGCTTGATGTGGTTCCATGTCATTCAGGTGGCGTGACTTAACAGATTTTGTCCTGTGGCCTACTGAGTTCTGAGTAATTAGTGATTGTATATTTATATGCTCTAGGGTATCATGTCATACATTCATTCATAGCCTTGGTCTAGAGTTATTCTTCCTGAAGCTGTGAATTTCTGTTCAGTAACTGGTTGGTGGGTTTCCTTGCTGGCATGTTCAGTAATGGATATCTGAAGTGGAAGCACATCACTAAAACTGTCATTTTGTGTTGGTCTTTTTCACCAGATTCTATACAAAAGCCGATGCGATAATAGACTAAATGAGATAAGTGCAAGAACTTCTGCTGATAAAAGAGAGGTAAAACTTATTTTAG
Source organism: Solanum lycopersicum (assembly GCF_036512215.1). NCBI lineage: Eukaryota > Viridiplantae > Streptophyta > Magnoliopsida > Solanales > Solanaceae > Solanum > Solanum lycopersicum. The sequence continues at coordinate 48,702,674 of NC_090801.1, read as the reverse complement.
CATAACAAATTTTAATATGTCCATTGATTTTGTGGTGTAATAAAATTGACAATTTTACAGGTCGAATTACTGGCTAAAAAATATGAAGAGAAATACAAGCAGGCTGGAGATGTTGCTTCTGAATTGACAATTGAGGAGGCCACGTTTCGGGATATTCAAGTACTACTGTGGCTCTTTCTAGCCCACTGCATTGATACTAACTCTTATGTTCTACTAGCGTCTAATAAATGTTGCAAATCTAGTAGAGCTTTTGTTGTGATAGTGTTCTGCTGAAACCTTTGCAGGAGAAAAAAATGGAGCTGTATAGAACAATTGTCAAAATGGATCAAGATGGTAAAACTGATGGTATCCAGGTAGTATGTTTTTTCCACTATTAGATTCGCTGAAGATATCTAGAATTTATCTAAATCCAGTCTCTGGTTTTTGTAGGACCGCGCTAATCAGATTCAGGGCGACCTCGAGGGGCTAGTGAAAACTTTGAATGAACGCTGCAAGACTTATGGGCTACGGGCCAAACCAACTACTCTGCTTGAGCTTCCATTTGGTACTGGCGCTTGTATTTTTGTTGTTTTGCAATTATATGTGCTTTTATTGTTATTTGTCTGTACTTTATCCTTGATATCATAAAATCCAGATCAAAAGCATTGGTGTATATTTATTTCTATCATTTCCTGTTATTTTTGGTTCTGAGTTGACCCCATATGAATCATTGTTATTACCGACAATTTTTTTGTTCTACTGGGCTGTTTTTTTTCTCTTTAAAGTGTCATTTATGTTTGTTAATGTTGGCCTTTCTTTTGGCACCTTAGTTCAGTGTAGTACTTAAGTAGAGTTATCTTGCTGGCTGCATTAGCATCTGTTCCAGTTCTGTAGTTTTCTAATCTTGTTGTTATATAGATAAAATAGCACCAATTGATCATATGAGGATGTAATCTGTGGCACGTATACTAAAGAGGAGTATATGCGTATTATAATTTTTCTAATGAGAGTTGCGACCTATTCCTTTATATTTATATCTTGTGTATCTGGTCATGAGTTGGGACTAATTCTGATGTTCAAGAGATGTGTGTGTTCATCTAATGGTCAGGACGTCGGTGAAAAAAAGGGGATAGCATGCCATTTTGATGACTCTTGTATTTCTTACCTGAGCTCTTTGGTTTGTAATTGCTTTACTTTTTTGATGTTTCTGACATTAGTAATAATTTCAAAGGTTGGCAACCTGGCATCCAAGAGGGGGCAGCAGACTGGGATGGAGAGTGGGATAAATTTGATGATGAAGGTATGTTGTAAGATATATATTTAATAAAAGACGGATATCTCCCTGAAAAGAAGGTGATCCAGCCCCACCTTCCAGTACAGCTACTTTGTTACGATCAAAGTTCCTCCAGAGACCACCTGATCACTTCTGTCATTTTTAGATAAAAAAACTTAACCTTCATGGTGTCTTCAGAGATGAGTAGATGACCGAATCAACTTTTTCTCCTCCCTAAACTTTGAGCAATTCTATTATTAACTTTTTTCAAGTTTTTAATAAATTTTAACTCATTGCATTGTTGAATAATCTCCGCAGAATTCACATTTGTGAAAGAGCTCAATCTTGACGTACAAAATGTCATTGCCCCTCCTAAACCAAAATCTTCACTGGTTCGGGAGAAAGCATCTTCTTTGAATGACCATGATACTGGAAAATCATCTGCTGATGCTGGCACTGATGCAAAGTCAGAGAAGTTGCCAAGCCCTGTAAAAACCAGAGTGATGAGTGATGTGGAGACTACCCATACAGCAAGAAGTTCAACTAATAGTCCAACCAGGAGTAATGCAGTTGAGAGTCCAACAAAGGAATTTGAAGAATCACTGAATAGGAAGGACGGTACTTTTGATGGTTCTCCCCATGCTGCCCAAAGGTAATGTGGTTGTTTTCGTCCTTTTTTGGTGTTAATCTACAGTGGTGTTATGCCTTTAAATAATGAAAGATATTTTCTGTTATACAATTGTATTCTTTGATGAATTCAGTTTCTCTCAAGTGTTAAAGTTTCTAGAAATCTGAACTTCTGTATTACTAGTGCAGTGAACACTGGGGAGCTGAATCTGCGTTCTCTGGGGACAAAAGTTTTGATGAATCTGGTTGGGGTACATTTGATACAGACCTTGATGCAGATGCTGCATGGAATATCAATTCTGCTGCTAAGGTAAATGGATACATCTTCATTTTAGTTACCAAAAAAAAAAAAAAGGAAGAAGAAGAGGCAATTGGATACATTTACATGTTCATTTATTCACTTTTTCGATTACTATGCTATAGGAAAAGAATTGTCAGAGTCCAACATTAATGGCTCTTTGACCTATAACCTTAAGTGTCCCTTTGCCTGAATTTTTTTTTGAGGGGTGGGTGGTGGGGGGGTCACTGCATCTTCTGGTGCATTTTGGTCTAGGCAATGTGTACTCATCTGTGATATGTTTGGAATAATTTGTTTCTCATTGGCTCAGTGGAAGGAGTGCTTCATATTTGCTTCTTTTCTGTGGTTTTGCAGGAATCTCGTGATGAGAAGCACAAGGAAACTTCTCTATTTGACGATGACGACTGGGGCCTGAGGCCCATAAAAACGGGATCTGCAAATTCCAGCAACTCGCTCCCTAAGCAAGCCCCATTTTTTGATTCTGTTCCTAGCACCCCTAGTAATAATACTGGGTTTAGTTACTCCGAGAACCAGTTCCCAAAGCAAAGCCCATTCTTTGATTCTGTTCCAAGCACACCAAGTAACAACTCTGGATTCCCACAGGGGGACAGCTTGTTCTCTAGACCAAGTCCCTTCTTTGATTCTGTTCCCAGCACACCGGCCTATAACGCAGGTGGCTCGCCAGTTGCTGACAATATGTTCCAGAAAAGAAGTCCATTTTCCTTTGCGGACTCGGTTCCAGGCACACCTATGTTTAGCTCTACCAACTCACCTCGAAGATCTAATGAATTCTCTGAAGATCACTTGAGCAGCCTTTCCAGATATGATTCATTCAACATGCAAGATGGCGGCCTCTTCGGTAGTCGTGAATTTTCAAGATTTGATTCCATGCGCAGCACCAGAGACTCTGAGTATGATAATGGTTCATTCCAGCAACGTGACTCCTTTGCTCGGTTTGATTCATTCCGCAGCACAGCAGACTCTGATTATAATTTTGGAGCCTTTCCAGCTCGCGAGTCACTATCAAGGTTTGATTCCATCCGTAGCAGCAGGGACTCAAATTATGGTCATGGTTTCCCATCTTTTGATGATGCTGATCCATTTGGGTCTCATGATCCCTTTAAGACATCTGCGGAGAATCAGACACCGAAGAGAGATTCTGATAATTGGAAAGCATTTTAAGATGGTAATGGATTTCCTTACTCCGGATGCAATCTCTTTTTCTTTTCTTTTTTCCCTCCATTTAAATCTATTTTTGGCCAGGTTTTTAGGTTGTAGGGATAGTAAATTGGTTGTGATTAGATAGTTTTTCTGTGTGGCATGAGATAGCATTATGATAAGTTGTACTCCCTAATATTATTTCATTAGTTTTTTTTTTTTAAAGCCAGGGGGTTTATTTTGACCTTTTCCTTTCTTGCATTAATTCTTCGAACGTCCAGGTGAACAGATCTTATGTTGTGTTCACCCATACCCATATTCAATGTATAAAAACTTGTTCATTTTTGTTTTACTGCTATTTCAGAGATAATCTAGTCGAGAGTGATTTCTTCTCACTTGACTGCCAGAGTGCCAGTTATTATGATAATAGTTGATTGAGGAATGTAGTAGGATCAAATAAACCACATGTATTCATTTCACATAATTTGGCATTCAAATGGTTTTTGACTGTTGTAATATGATTATGTTAGCCGAGGGTCTTTTGAAAATAACCTTTCTAGCTGGTAAGGTTTGCGTACATTCTACCCTCTTCAAATTCGATTTTACTCTTAGTATGTTGTTATATGAGAATGTCGATTGCCTATCACAACCTTGTCTTTCATTCAAACTTGTAACTGGTTCAAGAAACTTACAGAGACTGATCTTATTATATATACACAATTTTAACTATTTTTTCCTGCATATGCAACGAGTTTTATTGAACCCACGATTTGTCTCTGCTGACCTAATGACATGACAAAAGTAAATATGTCCTTGGGAGTAAGTTGAACTCAACCTTAGCCAGAGAGTACGCGATATATGTCTAAGGATTCAATTATTGTAACGCGAAGCAAGTAGCCAACTTCATGCTTTGACTCCAAAAGTCTCCGACATGGAAGAGTAAGTTCCATAGACTGCAAGAACTGCACCCATTAAAACAAGTGCAGCATCAACAGCCAAACCATGCCAGCTTAGTTCTTTGTTGAACACAATTAAGTGAAACAGAGCAGGCAACACAATGCCAAGAACAATGCACACACTACTCCCAACTAGTGACAAGAAATCAGCAAAATTTGGCACCATCAATCCCACTAAAGTAACTGCCAAAACCATAATCCATCTCGGCCAAAAAGAGTATCTTCCTTCACAAAATCTTCTTTCCATCACTTCATAAACAGGGTTCATCATAAGTGGGAAAGATAAAAACAGATTTATGCATAGTCCAATCTGTACTACGGTGCTTAACAATCCTCTCCCAAGATTAGTAGTGATTATATCTTTTGTATCTTCACCAAAGGCAAAATAACCCAATACTCCAAAAGAAGCATACATCAAAGTAATGAAAACCATAGACAAACCCAAAATTTTCCCAAATTTGTCCTTGTCTTTCATCTCTGCTTCTAAAGGTAAAACCATTCCAACACCTTCAAAAGCATAGATAGATACACCAAGGCCATAGAAGAAAAAACTAAACCCACCAAATGCTTCAAGAACTGGTCTATTCTTGAGAAAAATCAACACATCCTCAACTATAACAACTCCCATAGCACCCAAATCAACAACATCAGCAAATATACTCAAAGGGGCTAAATGGGTGAGTGTAGGAATTGAATTCAACCCCAACTGAAATGGGAAACAACTCCAAATATACACCTTTTTAGGTGACAAACCCAAGATTTTGGGATTTGAATAATTGAACAAGTGTTCTAAAGTATTGGCTATAAAAATCAAGTAACTGATGCAAAATCCAGCTTGGGAAAGAACAATCATAGCATCAACAGTACATCTACCTATTGATCCACAAACAGCATATCCCAAATCACCAAAAGATGAAATCTTGATCACTTTGTAATGGGATTCAAGCTTACGCCTCGAATAGATCAGAAGCATCATACAATAGTAAGTAAGAAAGGATACTGATAAAAGCATTAAAGAACCCATAAACCATCCTGTTTTCTTGAAACTATAAGGAAGGCCAAGAACTCCAGCTCCAACTACTGCTATAAAAACATTAGCAAAAGTTTTGGAAGATGAAGAAAGGTGTTGGGTGTTTGCTAAAAGTGGTGTATCTTCTCTTGGGATTCGCAGAACATGGGAAGATGAACTTGCTCTATTTTTACCAAACCCCATTGAACCAAATGAAAATCAAGAATCCAATTTTAAGTGCCAAAAAACAGAAAAGATCAAAACTTTATTGATTTTAACTACTCAATAATCGATTTGCAGATGAAATGGTAGTGTTAGAAAATGTTTGACAGTTAGAAAATGGTGTGTAGTGGAGTTGAGAGGGAGTTTTAACGATGAGAAAATGGCTGCAGAGAGAAAATTGCAGAAGACCAGATTTGTTAACTGAAAAATCTGTACAAGTTTTTTTCTTGTCCAAAAGAAATCGTATCACTTTGATGAAAACAGGACAGATGGTCGGTTGTAAGAGGTTGTTTCAAGGGTTTAAGTGTTTTATAAAAAAAGGATTTAATTTTTTTTGTGTGCTAATAGAGTTTTAGTTAGTTGGGTTTAGGCGGAGTTGGAAACCAAAATAAGCCACAAAAATATAAAAGTAATCAAAATAAGTCACTATTTTAGTAAGTAACTAAAATAAGCTTAGTGGAAGAAAAAGTTCCACTATATCTTATAATTTAAACGTTTTTCGTTAGTTTCATAACGTTTATTTTTAATATATAACGAAACTTTTTCTTACACTTTATAAAGTGGAGTTTTTTCTTCCACTTTACAAAGTGGAACTTTTTATTCCATTTTATAAAGTGAAACTTTTTGTTCCACTTTATAAAGTGGAACTTTTTATTACACTTTACAAGAAAAATATTTTTCACGTCTTGAATAAACTTTTTCAGTGTTGTCATATAAATTATATTAATTTGATATGTCATTAAAACGGAAAAAAATATTTCATTATGTATTTTTATTATTTTATTCTGAAAAATCTATTTAAGGACGTTTATACAATGTCGATAGCACCTACAACATAAAGTCTTCAATATTTGTTCATTTCAATCTAAAAAAAATATCTTCTACACCAAAAGTTAAAGTTTCAATTTATTGGGATGGCGAAATTATACATGACGGAAATACCATTTATTATAATTGTCCTCACAAACACAATGTTAAATATCCAATAAATGTCCGCCTGAGAAGAGTAAGTTGAATCATGTAAATAGCATGATTCCTCAGCTGAAGCATTTTTTAAACACCCACAATGGCATAGCATCGAAAGAGTGACCGGAACTTGTCCCTGACCAACTCGTAAGTAGCATCCCGCTACTGGTCGAGCAAATTTCTTTCTGTTCGACGACACAATGCCTCACCTGCCCTCTGCTACACATCTCTTTCGTTCTCCCTAGACCCACGGAAAATGGAACAATTGGATTTTGGACTCGCCCCTGGCTACGTGTCCTTTGGACCCTTCGCCCGCCCGCCACCAGTGGAAGCAAGCTAGTGGTCTATCACCTCGGTTGGGGAGAAAAGCTTTTTTGTTGTCGGAAAATCCCTCTCCGCTTTATTAAACTCTTCTCTGAGGCGAGAGCTCACTCAATTCCTTTTAAAACTTTCGCAAAGCTCTCGCCTAAACCAGTGCAAGGTGGTATTCCCAAGGAAGCTAGCATAGCAATAGGGAATCCTTCTCGGGCAGGGAAGAGAACGAAAATGGACCGCAGAGGGTAGTCGTGGTTGATTTTGATTCGAGGATCTTACGCGGCGCAGCGAACTCTTCTATTGTGTTGCATTTTCTCTGGCGGACCCCCCCCCCCCCCCCCCGGGTCCATCGTACTGGAGCGATTCGAGAAGAACGATTAGGCGCATATTCTATCCTTTCTACATTCATAAATTTATTTCATCAATTTATAAATGAATGGGTATAAACAGTACGATTATAATTTGATTATAGCCGGAAAATACCCTACTTCATTTTTATCACATGGACAAGTAAAATTTTGGAGAGTGAATTATATATAATGACGAATCGTTGACCGACTTTTTAAGGGTTCCAAATTACTATATAGATCAAATCAAGTCAACAATACTTGGAATCTATGTTAGGAAGGAGCCTAAGATTAGTCAACAACGTTCTCCTTTATCAGTCGATGTTCATCCCTAATTAGAAAATCATAATAGCATTGATGAATTTCCGATAACTCAATCTACTGATTTTCCTAAAATGACTCATTATCAAAATACTCTTACCGGCCGATATGATTTTGATTTAAACAAAGGCGATACCGAAGAGAATAACTCAAGGGCACTGGCTACTCCATCAACTCCATTTCGTTGCGTAAGTGAGGATGCCAGTCATCATAGTCTGAACTTGAAATCTTTCGTAGTCTCATCTCGTCGATTGGCATTCCGATCCTGGTCATTCATAGATAGTCGGCGACTATCAATGTTAGTGATCGGTAATGCTCAATTATTATATTTCAATTATTGTTTGTTGATTTTGTCAATTATTTATTAATTTATATTATTTATTATTCTTATTATTATATATAGTTTGTAGCGGTTTACCTCAGCAAGATAGGGATATTGCTCCAAGTTATGGACTAAATAATTATTTTGGTTAATCCTCACACTTTGAAATGACGAAAAATGTTGGGACATCCTCAAATTTTCATGTCTCGCCTACTTTTGACGCAGATGATTATCGCTATGTCTAACACTTATTTTTTTAAGTGAATTTTTAATGCAGATGACCATTTTCAAAGTGATTTTTTTTTGGGAAGCCATGAAAAGAAAAAGGAGAAAAGGTGAAGTTGAAGATGAAAAGGTAACTTTTCATAAAGTAGAAGATTTTCTTCCACTTTATAAAGTGGAAGAAAAAGTTTCGTTATATATTAAAAATAAACGTTATGATAGTTACAGAAAACGTTTAGAAAATTGGATATAGTGAAACTTTTTATTCCACTAAGCTTATTTTAGTTACTGACTAAAATAGTGGCTTATTTTAGTTACTTTTATATTTTTGTGGCTTATTTTGGTTCCCAACTCATTTAGGCGTCTCATTCGTTAGTATTGAGAAAATATTACAAATAATAAAATAACTGTAAAGCATATGATTCATACTAAATATTTTTCTAAGAAGTTTACAACAACAAGAACAGAAATCAGAATATTGTTGCCACATCAATCCTTTTCATTATTTAGATAAATGAAAATTGTCATCTTTATTCTTCAGAATGGTTGCTATTTTTGCATTTGTTTTTGTCCTCTTCAATATCAGTCACTTAATTTCTGTGTTTGGACAAAATTGTCAGTCCATCTGTCTCAATTTATGTGATACTTTTTATTTTTTGAGAGTCAAACACATGAATTTACGCGTGGAGTCTACAAATTTATATATTTGTTACGTAAAAAGTAGTATAGTTAACAATTCAAAATGTTTAAAAGATGTATAAAAATCTTACAATTAGAAATAGATTTGTTTGAATTTTAAAAACTGAAAAGTGCCACCTAAAATGGGACGTAGAGAGTATTTCATTTTTTTTGGAGAGAGAGATGTAAGCGAAGGTATAACATATGAGTGATCTTTACCACACTCCCTTTTTTATTTTCCATCTTTAAATTAGTTCAAGTTTGTTGAGAATGAGTAGATATTTATGTATGTTTGGGAATTTATCTTGTAATATTTTCTTATCTATGAAATCCTCTCTTTCAACTGCTAATGTCATAGGCCAAAAGTTCAAGATTCCTAATACCTGATTAAAATAAGGAAATGTCATTGCTAATACCCCACTCCTAACTGCTATAAGCAGTATGTCAAAGCACCTATTAGTCTAGGCGCAGTGTTGATTAGTCTGTTATATGAGGAAACAGGTCCATATGTTGTTAAGACCTATTCCAATTTTGGTGATAAAGTTAAAGTTTACCAACAAAAACATTACTCAATAGGTCATCTATATACTAATATAAGTAAAAAAGAGATGAGCTATATATATTCATGTTTTGCATAAAGAGTAAACTGACCTCGATATACAAGGATGGGATGATTAGCTCATTAGCACATGCTACACTTTTCAAATGATCTTTCACTATGCTTTTGTCAATTACATCATCGAAGTCATACCAGTGGTAAGTAAGATGAGCGTGGATCAAAGACGAGAGGTCCCCAAGCCTAATTCCCACACCATCAAAACTCCCTGAAAATCCTAAAATGTTGAACATATGGAGCAACAATTTCCAAGTGACACTCATCTCCCTTATAGTCAAAAGGATGTGTGTGGTTACTCAATTCAAGTCTGGTACATTTTGGGGAGGTTAAATGCTGACGATGAAAATCACAAAAATCACACAGCTTCAAAGATTCAAACTGATGACAAATTTGATGTTTTTTGTTTCCTGTGTTTGTCACTGAGAAGCACAAATGTTAATGTTAAACTCTTTAGGGATGTCCAATTCAGTATACGATCAAAACTTGAATTTAAGTTTTACAAGTGATGAACTGCGGCAATGTTCCTGAGGCAAGCTATAGTGATCACAATGCAAATAATAGTCGGAACCCCATAAATCTAGGTCAAGATTCTCCACTTTTTTCGTCAATACAATTTGTGGAGTTTGGACTGATAATTTGATGGAGCAATGTTAGGTGTGAAATTTAGAGTGAAGCTTTTAATTTTATAGGAGGTAAGAAGTAGTGTATTATTGCCATGTAAAAAAAATAAGCCTATCATTGGACCAACGAGCGGTAATAATGGTGGTTATGGATCCAAGTCCACAGATATTGCCAACGTTTAGAGAGAATAACTGATGTGCAGGCATCTGTAATTGGGATTTACAAAGAATTTCAACAATTAGAGAGTCCGGCAACGCACTGATCCAATCAATTCCAGTTTCAACCTTAATCTTGTCTGATTTTGCCCAATTGCGAGGGGATCAGTCCATCCTCCTGCCTAGTGTCAAAATCAGCAGCTGTTTCAATATACTAGTGGTTGGTAACATTTATGGATGTGATAACATTGAAATTTTGTGGGATTCGAGCTAGAACTTTATAAAGTGGGTTCAATTCCAGAGAGGAACGTATTGAAGAAGTTAAGAAACAAAAGGTGCTAAATGGTAGAGTGTTTGATCCTGCTATTCTCACTGAACCAGGGATGTGCCACCTAGTGGACTGTGTGGCCTTACAAGATTGGGAGCATCTTTTTGGAAGTCCAATGCTAGTCCTGCATGAACCTGAAGTGAGGGAATTCTATTACAAGATGGTTCCGAAATTCATGAGATTGAGATTAATCTAACCGAAGAGATCTTGGGGATTATCTTGGATGTACCATGCCAAGGGATCAGGCCTGTGGAAAGCTGCAAACCATCTATGGACTATATTCAGAGGGCTTCCAAGTATGAGGACATGAAGTGTACAGGAGTTCCAAAGAAATTTTTCAAAGGGGAGCATCAGTTATACTTTGAATTTGTAAATAAGGTCTTGCTGCCTCGATTGGAGAAACGAACGGTTGCATCTACTGTTGATCTCTTCCTCATGGAACAGTTGGAAACGTTCGAGGCCATCAATCTTCTTGGTATGAGCATCTACATCGGATCATGACGGTGAAAAATGGTATGCACGGAATAGCCTATGGATATTTGCACAATCACTTCAGTGTGGCTTTGGGAAGGGGAGTACCAGGTACCATCAAGCAAACCTTCTCAATGGTCACCCTCATCGAATGTGAATGTGTAGAGGGCAAAATCAAGGCTAAGTCTCAGGTGTCTGAACTTCTTGAAAAATAAGAAGCACTTAAACAGGAAATGGAGGATTTTGCAGTTATTTTAGGTGACACGAAGGTAGAAATTGCACGTTTAAATGTCTCACTTCAACAGGCTCAACCTTAAGGATCAAGTACCAGTATGAAAAGGAGGAACTTACTAGGCAGAGGGATGAAAATGCTAGACTGACTGAGTCGAATCCTCGTTGAACGAGGAAATAAAGTCTCTTACCACACACCTCCTTCAGGATCATGATGATGCAAATAGGCGCATCAACATTCTTCTGGAGTCGTTTGCTCCTTGTCCCCCTCCGTCCTAAAGTGTCCTTTTAGTACTTATATTGTTACTTCTTATCGAACTAACAGTGGCAGTCCGTCTGTTTATTATTGCTTAACAGTTAGAATTGTGGTACTTTGACTTTTGCTAATGCATTATACTGCCTTCACAGTGACTTTCTCTTTCTTTTAAGCCTTTTTGCTTGTGTACTGTGTTGCCTATGGCACTGAATTTTCTACTGTCTTGCGGAACACTTGTGTATGTTTACTGCCTCCCTTTTCAATGATGTCAAAAGGGGAAATGTTGTTATGTTGTTATTATTCTTGCTGAACACTTGTTGGCTTCCGGACAGGGGGAATGATTTCGAATGAATACTCTGTATTATATGTTTGTTTGTCATCATCAAAAATGGGAAATTGTTAGATAGCATGTTTTTGATGATACTCACAAACGCAGGACCAAGTCCAGTGAGACTGTTCTCGTCCAAGTCTGTACTGCTATACAACTGTAAAGTTGTTATATCAGGTGGTTGGTGAAAATGCCAACGAACTGCACCATTAGGAGCGGATGAGGTTGTTTGTCCAGTGGTCAACAATTCTTCTTTATTGATATATTCCAAGAGACAAACAACTTGATGATTCATTCATTCAAAGAGAACAAAAATCTTTCCGGAAGAACCAAGCTTCAAACACAAAATACAATAAGGATCTTGATCAATTATGGAAGTGTTATCAGTGTGTGTCGTTGTTTTGAATGCTTGTAATGTGCCATACTTGTAGGGTTTGTTTCACTCTTATAAGAAACTTTTCAAACCTTTGTGTGAGTCAGTGTAAGAACATCGATAGAGTTAACTTTGTGTCTTAGTGTTTGAAGTCTATATTAATTAGTGATAGTTAATATAGTGGGCAATGGATGCATTGCCTTGGCTCAGTAAGTAATATGTTATTACTTAGTGTGAGATTAAGAGTTTAGTCTCATTGATGTAGTTGAGATCTGTATTCGCTTTTGCTTGGATATTAGTGAAGGCAGTTAAAAATCTTATGTGACCTAAGTCGTGTTTTTACTCCTTTGAACAAGGAAGTTACCACGTTAAATCTCGTGTGCCTATTATTCACTTTCTGCACTTTCACTGTATCAAAGGACCTGGTCCTGTGACCACTGGTGGACGCATTTAGTGAAACTTGTATAATAGTTGCATATCACAAAAAAACAACAAAGTTACTCATGATATTGAATTTCGAAATAATTTATGCTTGCATGTGGCACAAGATGTCAAGTGGAGTAACAGAGCCATATTAATCTTAAAAGGGTATTTGTATGAAGAATTTCCAAAAAAATTATGTGTCACTTTAGTCTTTTCACAGTTTGGAATAAAATGCATGCCTGAGGAGAAAGAAGCCAATGTGTTTGCAAAGATCATTGATACAGATATGTTCATCTTTGGTTTTGGCCCAATCTGAGAATAACTTCCATGGGAACATATCCAGAATCGTGACTTGATGATGATTTTAGAGGAATAATTTAAAGTTATTAGCTCAATGCTAACATCTTTACTGAATGATTCCACTACAAGGGTTAATGTGCAACCCCATCAACCTAGTACTGCTTTGTTGCCAAATCTAGCTTCTATGTCTTAATAAAATAAACTCCATTTTCTGATATGAATCAATACACTGAATTATAACTAACTTAACATCTTCTGATCACTTATGTCACAACTCCTTTCTCATTAAAACATGATTCCCTCTCACACATATAAAAGGAAAATGATAAATGAGTGGAAACAAAATAAAAGTATCTCCATCAATTGAAGACATACATACATATATACAGCTAGGTATATTTGTTAATCCTGGAATTTATCGTCAATCGTTTGCACTCCAACAACGGTAAATGAAACATCTTCTTTTTGCAACAACAACATACAAATCATCTATCTATACAGGAGAGAGTATCAGAATATCAAATTTATAGGGCTTTATTAAAACATACCAAACTATATAATATTACTACCTCCCCTCTCTACTTTTTCTCTCATGCAATTTAATGTGTGATTTACTACTTTGCATCTTACCGGAAATGGCTAAAGGCAGAAGCCTTCGTGCCGAAGACTGTTAGGAAAATCGAGCTACCTCTGTAAATCATTTTTGAACCCCCATAACAGCAGCAAATGCGATAGATATGTGGAAAGAACTGTTGACGATTTCCCCAAATTGAAGTCGCCCCCGAAGAGCTTCATAATACTATAAACATAAAAGCTTTATATAATCTATCAAATAAATGTAAAGAGATTCATAAGAATCGATCTAAATAAGTACTCAGTACTCAGCACCAACAATCGATTCTGAGGAGACAAGTATAATACTATTAGGAACTCTAGGAAGAGCTAACAAACTTTGTATCAGCTTTGACCAATCGCTGGTCTCAACCAGTTTCTCCAGATATTTTGCTTACTCAAGCAGACACTTCATCAGTTCAGTAAACCCTGTTGTCGTGCCATCCTCTACAAAGGGACTCCACTCTAAAATAACCTTTTAAGATTTTCAAATTCTGCAACGAACCTATGATGAATATGTTCACACCAGTAATTTACGAAAGTGCAGTCCTAAGGATGCAGAAGAACAACAAAACAGAATAGAATTACATGAGAGGCAAAGTTTAACAACATATATCAACAATAGACAAGCAAGTGAAACACTTGACAGAAATAAATATTGATAGACGAGATCTTTCATTAAGAAGATTTAGTACATTTTTCTGAGTAAGATTTTGCAGTTGTAGGAGATGAATGGGCGTGTAATAGTAACACTTTAATGCCAAACAAACCAGGAACTACTTAAGTACTCATTGTAAAAAAGAGTCATGAGTGCAGGTCACACATAAAAATCAAAACCCTATTCTCTCAAATTAAATAGAACAGACACATGAAGAATAAGTATAACATGAGTGGAGACGAAAAAAAAGTATTTCGAAGCATTAAATTAGTTGAAAACATCCATGCGTACCACCTTGAGATGTATTGTGAAATTCTCTAGACGAGGAGTTGAACATAAGAGTCTCTCGATGTCAATGGAGGTATATTTGCTAAACCAAGAATTATATTGACAATCGTTTGCACTCCAACAACGGTAATGAAACATCTTCTTTCTGCAATATCAACATGGAAATCATCTATACAGGAGATAGAAGTAGATTCATCAAAGTGTAACACAATATCAAATTTATAAGGCTTAAAAATACACCAAACTGTACATATAATACTACTCCCTCCGACCTCTCTTGTACAATTTAGTGTGTGAGTGATTTACTACTTTGCACCTTGCCGACTGAGTATTGTTAAGAAAATTGAGCTACCAGAGAAAGGAATATTTGTAAGTCATTTTAAATCCCAGTAACATCAGCAAATGAGATAGGTGTGTTGTTGACAACTTTTTACCATTGAAGTCCACCGAAGAGGTACCTATTAGCAATATATACTAAGAATCCACCCCCACTCCTACTGCTATAACCACTATGTCAAGGCACCTGACCGCAGGCATCCTAATACTGTTTACTCGTAACAGTATTAGCATCGCGAGGAACGAATTTGGAGTAATGCATTGTCCATGAATGAATTGAATATTAGCATCGGGAGGAATGAATTTGAAGTAATGCATTGTCCATGAATGAATTGAATAAGCCTTCAATCAGAGTGGTAACAATGGGATGGATGCAAGTCCACAGGTTTAGAGAGAATGCATGGTTGTTGTGATGGGGATTTTACAAAGAACATAATCTGGCAACCCACTGATCCAATCAATTCCAGGGGTTTCTGCCTCAATCTTAGATCATTTTTGCACAATTGCGATGGCATCAGTCCATCCTCTTTTGTCACTCTGTTTTCCCCTTTCAAACTTTAGTAGACACTTCAGTAGTAGTGGCCTCACTTTCACTTTTAGACACTATGTATAGTATAACTTTGTCTTATCAATATTTTGGGTTAACCTAATATATATTATTTATTCATTCATTCATTATTATTATTATTTTTGAAAAATTTGAAATATATAAAAATTAAAAATAAATCACATAGATATACTATTTGTCCAAGTAAAAAGTAAAGTAAAGAACAATTAAAAGGTATTTTCAGTTTGCTAATTATAATTAATACTCCCTCCGTCCGGAATTGTTTGTCATGTTGCGCTTATCGAAAGTCAATTTGACTAATTTTCAAAGGTAAAATAGATTACATTAATTCGATATTTTAAACAAAAAAAATTAGATATTCTACTATATGAAAAGTACTATAAATTACAATTTTTTTGCATATTAATATGATAAAATATATCAAAAGTCAATTTGACTAAAAATAGAAAACATGACAAACAATACCGGATGAAGGAAATATTAGGTAAAGCACGGGTATAGAAAATTTTTTTTTCTATGTTTTGGACAACCTTTCTAATAATTGATTATTATAAGAAAACAAAAAAAAAAAAGACTAAATTTTAGTAGGTTTTAAGAGTATTTCCAAAAAAAAAAAAGATTTGACATTATCACATATCTGAAGAATTATAAATATATAATAAATCATTAAAAATATCTTGATGTCTAATTATTTTATCTTCTTTACATAATTTATCATAATATACGTTTGAGAATATAATTGTTTAGGCAAAATTGAGTGATATTTTTATATAACGACGAAGCTTCACTTTTTCTATATTTTTGTACATGAAAAAATAAAGAACCTGATAATTTTATGGTTAGAATAACTCCTTGTGAAAAAAAATATGATACTTGAAAGTTTTTTATAATTGATATTAGTTATAGATAAGTTAAGATTGTTATAAAATGTACACCACAACAACATATATTAATTTTCAAAGACAATATATTTGGTTGAGGTCAAACGTTTACTACTTTTTGTTATTGTTACTTTAAGAAAATTTATAGAAAGAGAAAAATAAATTTGAAACAAATAAAAATAATATTTTGACCCTTTTAGAAATTTATTCTTCATTAAACTATTGCTCTCAAGGGCCTTCTAGATTCTTAATCAATGCAATTTTACGACTTTTTAGAACTATGTATGTGTAAGTATTGCATTATGAATGTACAAGTAAATCAAAATGTTGTATATGTATGAAAAAATTAAGAACGAGTCTAACCTAGATAACTCAAACGCTTAGCAATGATTTGGAGCATGAAGAACAACAAATCTATGTTAATAGACATATCTTTTGTAGCTTAAGATATTGTTTTTGATTAGAGTAGGTTTTATTTCATATTCTTCAAATTAATCTTGCCGAAAATAGTCAGAACTCACACCAAATATTTTTAGAAGAGCCGAATGAGAAGGAAAACAGAAAAAACATTAAAAGAACGAAAGTTTTGTCCATGCTAAGTGAGATCATAT
Organism: Solanum lycopersicum; assembly: GCF_036512215.1. Classification (NCBI taxonomy): domain Eukaryota; kingdom Viridiplantae; phylum Streptophyta; class Magnoliopsida; order Solanales; family Solanaceae; genus Solanum; species Solanum lycopersicum. The sequence continues at coordinate 48,685,925 of NC_090801.1, read as the reverse complement.
ACATATACCAAACGAAAAATAATCAATACAATTTTAAGAAAACAACAAAAACAATACAAAAAAGCATACATTAAAGGGAGTAAATTACTACGAGATATCCAATGATGATAACAAATTATTCTAATCAGAAAAGTTCTTAAATTTTGAAATAACATACCTCAAAAAAATCCAACACTTCATTCAACTTTCAATCCTTAAAGTACTCATAATATCAACTCATAAAAATAGATAAAAACAATATAAAAAAAATATTTTGGCATGCAAAGTCATAAACTCTCAGAGAATTTTCTAAAGAACAAAAAATATCATTATTGTATGTGAAGGAATGACGTTTTGATGAATAAATAAGATCTTTAAGAGACTTTTTTTTTATTGTACCTTCAATAACTCTTGTAGAGAAATCTTTCATGAATATTCAATTAACGCATGTAATTTAATATTTATTAGCAAATACTTATAAAATTAACTTTGCAGAAGCATAAACAACAAAATTTAAAGCATGTGCTCTAAAATTACAATAAATAATAAAAGCATAAATTAATGACTGTAAAAAAAAATTTAAATTTTGTCTTCAAGAGATGGTGTATAGATCTTTAAGAAAATTTTTATTGTACCTTCAACAATTTTAGTAGAAAAAATTTGCATGGATACTTAATTAACGTTTATCTGAGGAAATTATTTCCCCTAGCACCCAAGGTTTGGAGGAATATAGTCTCTCAGGATAGAACGATTCTATTCACCGGTGTATTGATACAAAAAAATGGTGTTAGTAAACCACTCAACAGGATTGAAGTACACAAATATTAATATGTGCAGAAGAAGAATAAGAAGTTCAGATTTTTTGTTGTTTTAAAATGAGAAGAAATCCCTCTATTTATAGACAACAAAGGGTATTGTGAACAAATTCTTATTGTTCCTTATCGGAAATGTCACAACTCTTTTGAAATGTTGCAACCTTTCGGAAAGGTCACAAACTTTTATAAAAGCCACAACTTTTCATAAAAGTAGCAACTCTTCATAAAAGTTACAACTTTTCATAAATATTTCAACTTTTCATGAGAGAGGAAGGCTAGTCCTGAATTTTGAAAATAAATAAAATAAAGGAAATCCTGATTTGTGATGACGCCACATAAGCAGACCTATGATTCTCTTTTATATATATATATATATATATATATATATATAATACTTTTAATATAAGTTGAGTAGTAATTACCCTCAAACTACCCATAATAGTTAACTCGTGAAAAATCCTACACACTTATGTCTCAATTTTAAATAAATATAAAATAATATTTTTGTGCGCATATAATTTCTTTAAAATTACCTCTTCCTCCCTTCCTCCCTCCTGTTATTTTAATTTACCAATTTTCGTGTAAGGCCATAATTCTGGATAGTTTGAAGAACTTAAACATAATAAACATCAAATAAAAACTATATTTCAATCATTAAAATTTATATTCTTGCACAATCAATTATAAATTCTAAAACTTGATTAGTAGTTTGTAGACTTTAAAATATAATTAAGTTATTAATGTGAACAAATATAGTAGAATTTCAACCATAATTGAGATAAATTCATGAGAATATAATCTCTTTAGGATCTACTCCATTTTATAATACTAATTTAAATCAAAAGAAATTATATACTTACAAAAATCATAAATCATATAAATTAAACTTACGAGACATCATAATAATACATAAGAAAGGAAAGAAAAAAAGAACAAGATACACACATAATAACAACTTTAATCATTAAAAAAAAAGAAGGAAAATGAATTCTAACAGATTATTGTGTGAGCTCTTATCAATATTCACTTCAGAGGTCTATTAGTACTATTCGAGAGTAATTATTTTATTACATAATTGTATTAAATAAATTAAAAGAAAAATATATTAAAATTTGAGAAAAAAGATAAACACTATTGTTAGGCTACAAAATTTTTATAATTTGACATGTGAAAGAGTCTTAGTTGTAGGTGTTTCTTCATTATTAATATAGTAATTTATATTAAAATAAGAGATTTACTTTTATAATAACATAATTAATTTAAATAAAAATAAATCTAAAAAAAATATTAATACTTTATATGGTTTTAGTTGATAAGAGGCAATGAATTTTTAGTGTATCTTTCTTAGTATTGTAACTGAATTTTGTAAAAGCTGATTTTTCTTTTGTTAGGTTTGAGTTGGAGTGAGGACTTTGTTGCGGCATTTTATTAAGAGTAAAGGAAATCATGGTGTATTCATTTCATTGTTTCAGTCTTTTTTTTATGCAAAGAGGTTGCAAAAACTCTGTTAATATTTGATTTTTTTCCCTTGTCTTTTGAATTATAAGCTTGAGCTTGAAATATAATGTAACTAGACTTTTTTCTTCTTTTTTAAAAATAATTTTGACTGTTTTTATGTTGTCCAATCGCAGAAAATCACTATAATAAAAAGGCTTATTAAAGACCAAAATATAGCGACAAGTTATAAATATGGTCCCTATAATATTACTTATAAGGATGATATCATTTGCTAGTCTCTATTTTACTGTATTATTTCTAATAACAAATAAACTCGTCTCTAAATGAAACTTTCAGCGGGAAGAAAGAGCAGGAACTAAAAGTCTCTAAAAGATTTCTCTCTACAGTTTTAACCTAAACCCCCCAAATTCATTGATAAAGATATTACATTTTCTCTCTCTAGCAATATGCCAAAATATCTGAAGCTGAAGTAACTTTAATTTTTTTTTCTCTGTCAAAATCGTTGTACATAAAAGTCTTCTTACTCTTGAATCTTGAAGCTTGAAGGCATTATTGGAAAAAAAATCTCCTAAAGCTTGAAGCTTGAAGGCATTATGTTGACACCCAATTTTGGCCTAAAATTTTCAAAAATTCGTAATTTTGGACCACAATACTAAGCCCGTCATTTGAGCCCATTTTGTATTTATTTAAGTTATAAACTAGGTCAAAATATGGTGGAGGGGGAAAAAAAAATTTTCAAAATTTTTTTTAGAGAAAACCCTAAAAAAACTCCCTCCTCTTCTTCTCTCTCCCCTCCCCTTTCCCCCTTCCTCTCCCCTTCCTCCAGCCGTTCTTCTCTCTCCCCTCCCCTTTCCCCCTTCCTCCAGCCGCTCTTCTCTTCTCCCCTCCCCCTTCCTCTCCTTTTCCCTTTTCCCTTTTGTCCGCCCCCCTGCCAGTCCCTTCCCCTCTCCTCTCCCCTTTCACTGCTCCGAGCTCACGCCACCACTGACCGGAGAAGAACATTAAACAGCAAGCAAACAATCGCCTCAGCCGCCTCCCTTCCCTTCTCCCTCTTTCCGTCGCCCACCTTCCCTGCCCTCTCTACCACTCTCCCGTCGCCCCTTCCCCCCTCCTCTTCTTATCTTCTCTCCCTCCCTCCCTCTATGCTCCAGCTGAAACAACTTCAAACCTACCTCCACAAACTATCGACAACCGCCACTAACACCCACAATACTCCGGTGAAACCCAAACCCCAAACCCCTTCGTTTTTCTCCCTTTTCCGATGAAAAATCCACCGGAAGCAACACTGAAACAACCATTCCAAACAGCAGTGCCGGCAAGGAGCACGCCAGCCGACAGTCCGCTCGTCCTCTCCTCTTTACCGGCGAGTTTCAGGCAACAACAACTCTATAACAGCAGCCGAAGAAGCAGCTCAACGCCAACCCCATTTCTTTCGTTTTTTTCGTTTCCGACCAGCAGCTTCGGCAAAGCTCTAAGCTGAACCAAACGACCCCGTTTTTCCCGTCAACTTCACAACAGACCCACCAAATCCCGACCAAGACTCAGCTCAAACATCCACTCAAACAGAGAGCACCAAAAGCCAGCACAAACCTCACCCAAAAAGCTCTCTCCCTCTCTTCGCCAAACCCACAACAACCAGACCTAACCTCTCTTTGTTTTCTCCCCTTTTTCCGGTGAAGCAGTCATTGAAAATGACTCAAAAACAGCACCACCACCAGCGAGCAACAGCAGCGCGCTGCAAACAACAGCTCCAACGGACAGCAGTGAGGACAACAACAACCGGAGAGCAGTTTGGCGAGAAGCAATTCAGGCGGAGTTTCAAATCTGGCTGGAAAATACTTCAGTCCGGCAACCCACCTCTATAAATTGTTTGCTTGGTTCTTTCTTATGTTTTACTATTGATTCATTTATCTTTTGGTGATATTTTGCTTATTGTTAATTTCTATTTATTGTGATCATTTTTTTTAATAATGATTAAATATAGTTGTCCAGCTATTTGTTAGTTTTCAAATTTTTCAAATCTGCATATTCTTTAATTTTGTTTGGCTATTTTGCTTTTGAGTTGGGTTTTATCTGTTTTTTTGTTAAGTCTTAATCTTATTTATTAGGTTATTAACGTTTTGACTAGTGTATAATATTGTTGGGTATTATTGTTGATAAATGTTCTCACTGTTGCATTATTTTTCACTTTTAATTATTGAATTCTTGTATTGTCTTTTATCAATTGTTTTGGCTCTTTTGATTTAGCAAGTTTGTGTTCATTTATTATTGCCCCTCTGTTTTCACATTATTATTATTTTTTTAAAAATTTGTGAAGTATATATTGCAAGTCTACTGTTGCACTAGGTTGTAGTAGTATTGTTATTTTTTTTTTTTTTTTTTTGTTAAAGTAGTTTTGTTCTACATTTGGATTAATAATCTATTCTATTTTCATTTGTTGTTCTCGTCTTGTAGAGTAGTAGCTAGGTATATGAATTTAGTTTCGTTTATAGCATATTGGTACTTTCTGTTAATCTCATCTACTTTAATTGTATTTTATCTTAGTTTGTTTTATAGTTATTTTGATACGTTAATTTATTGGGATTGTCTTTAAATCATATTGATCTGTTGTGACAGTAATTAGGACATTGTTCTATCATCGGTTGCCTTCATTCTCATTTTATGTTTGTAAATTTATTATCTTTTTCATTTCTTGTTCGAATGACATTGAACATTACAAGTTAAAATGGTCCGATGAAAAATCTATCCGTCGGGTTTAGAGGCCTCCCCAATATTAAAAGACGGAATTTTAATTTAAGTTTATATATTTTAGTTGTTGAAATTGGCCGATGAAGAAATAATCGTCGATTTCCAAGGCCTCCCATGTTAATAAGACGGATTTTTATTTTAGTTATTATTTGAGTTATTTATTTTTATTTATATTATTTTGACACTAACTCTTTTACTAAGTGTCTTTACAGGTACCCGGAGGTGCTTTTCCTTGAAATTATTCGAAAAGTTCGAATTGTATTTCATTCTTTATTTTGTGAATATTGACGTTAGGCAAATTTTAGGCCGATAATTATTGCTTTATTGTGTATATTGTGTGTTTATTATATGTGTTTATTTTATATCTTTCCTCAATTTGAAAAAAAAAATGAATTCATTCGGGAACCACATTTGTGGATTCCGAAGGGTGCCTAACCTCTTCCCTTCGGAATAATTTAAACCCTTACCTAGAATCGAATTGGTTTCGTAAATCATTTAATGGTTTCCTAGTTTTTTCCTAAAATTAGGTGGCGACTCTTTTTAAAACTCGTTTATTTTTAAACTTTGTTAAAATTGAATTAATTAATTATTTTTTGAGTTGCCGCGACATTTCGCCCTATTTCGGCAGAGTAGGGATGTAAACAGAATGACGACTCTGCTGGGGAGTTTTAGTGGTTTTAACCAATATGAATCTATTTATTTTGTCAAATTGAGGAAATTTTTGCTTTATTATTATGTTATACCTTGTATTTTTATATTTCGCTGATTATTTGTATATTGTATTTATTCATTATTTATCTTGTTGTGTGTATATTATCATTGCATTTATGGCATAATATTTTCCGTCAAACGACGTTTATTTTCATTTCCACGTAAGGACGATTATGCGGGTTCGCAGTCATTCATTAACCAAAGATTTTCTCGGGGCACCTTGACGAGTGTAGTTGGCTACTTAATAGTCAACGATCGTTAACTGTCCCAGCCCAAGTAGTCCGCTTGGGTTACCTTTTCCACTATAAATACAACCCACTCCTAGTAAACTAGCGTAGCGCCGAGCAAAATCCCAAAAATAGCGCATTTGAACTAAGAATTTCTTTGAATTGTCTAAGTCTTTAAATTCTTATATGCCTTATCTGGTCGAACTATGCGTACCTGATTCTCATTTTAACGAGATACGTAGGCAACTCTTTTTGGGTTCGGTATTATCTTTTTTCAAAAAAAAAAACAAAGAGTAAAAGTAAAATAGTTTGTGCATATTTTCAAAGTCATATCGGCCGAACTACGCGTACCTGATTATCATTTTAACGAGATACGTAGGCAACCCTTTTTGGGTTCGGTATTATCTTTTTTCGAAAAAAAAAGAAGAGTAAAAGTAAAATAATTTGTGCATATTTTCAAAGTCATATCGATCGAACTACGCGTACCTGATTCTCATTTTAACGAGATACGTAGGCAACACTTTTTGGGTTCGGTATTATCTTTTTTCAAAAAAAAAACGAAGAGTAAAAGTAAAATAGTTTGTGCATATTTTCAAGTCATATCGACCGAACTACGCTTACCTGATTCTCATTTTAACGAGATACGTAGGCAACCCTTTTTGGGTTCGGTATTATCTTTTTTCAAAAAAAAAAGAGTAAAAGTAAAATAGTTTGTGCATATTTTCAAAGTCATATCGGCCGAACTACGCATACCCGATTCTCATTTTAACGAGATACGTAAGCAACCCTTTTTGGGTTCGGTATTATCTTTTTTCAAAAAATAAAAAAAGAGTAAAAGTAAAATAGTTTGTGCATATTTTCAAAGTCATATCGGCCGAACTACGCGTACCAGATTCTCATTTTAACGAGATACTTAGGCAACCCTTCTCGGGTTCGGTATAATCTTTTTCAAAAAAAAAGGTTTGTGCATAATTTTCAAGTCATATTTGCATGAACTGCGCACACCTGATTCTCATGTTAATGAGATACGTAGGCAGCCCTTCTCGGGTTCGGTAATCATTCTTTCAAAAATAAAATTACTTGCACATACCGTAAGAGTCATGTCTTCAGCTCGGTTGGGACCATGTAGTTAAGAGCAGGTAAATATATTCGTTATTATTAAAAAAAATTGACTTTGCGGTAAACTACAGATTCTCGTGGTACCTCTTATCTGTACTTTTGTGATGCTTGAAAATTCTCTTGCATTCAATCAAGATAAGAATAAAACTAACCTTATGTTTCATGTGCATTGTGTGGTGAGATTTTGATCAAAGTTCAATTGTGTTACACTGTTAATCTAGAACTTGACCTGAATGTTTTTCGAGGCGAAATCGTGAGTAATGTTTGGTTTGAGAAAGGATTGTAGGCCTTTTTACAAGCACTATCCTCTCTTGACCCAACCTTCTTGAGTGCACCAAGAATGTGCAAATCATAAGAGTAGATCCATGTTTGAAATTTCAAAAAGCAAAGATATTGAGTCTCCCAAAGTCAAGGAAGCAAAGACTCTAGAGAAAAAGAAAAAAAAAGAGGTGGAAGAAATAAAGAAAGGTAAAGAAATTCCTTTACAAGATCAGTGAAAGGTGGGAAGGAAAATACTCCGACAAAAAAAGGGAAAGATTATTATAATAAAGAAGGGAATAAAAGAAAAGCTCCAAGGAATAAGGACTCAAAAGAAGAAAAAAGAGAAGAAGAGAAAAACTCAAAAAATGAGAAATGAATAAAAAAAAGGGGAAAGCGTTCAAAATGAGAATTCAAAAGAATTTGAAAGCTGGGAGAACAATGAAGAGGATCTAACGCCAAAGGCGTACCAATCATTAAGAGCACAAAATCTGTGTAACACTCAAGGAGGAATTAAGTCACTTTTATCTCAAATAAATATTCTAACCATCCCTAACCTACATTACAAGCCAATGACAAGCCCTACATGATCTCATTCCAAATGTTCTCATATTAGTGGAGATTTACATAAGGGTCAAGCATATGGTATCACAGTTGTGTACATTGAACATTCTTGTGAGTGTGAGTGCACTTTGAAAATTTCCTATAATCAAATGTTTCAAATATGTGTGAAATAGGACTAGCCTTTGTCGTGAGGGCACTTGAAACATGAGGATTGATACAATTCGAAATCTTTGATTGAAACAAGATGAACGGATCTTGTTGATCCTTAAGTATATTTGAGGAACCACTTGAAACTGTAGGAATTACCTTAGTTAAATCTAAAAAAAAAAGAGATTTACCTGCAATCCTAACTATTGGTACCAATCGTGGTGAAGATTTGACTATCTCCTCACATTTTTTTATTTTTGAAAAAAAAAAGAAAAGAAAAAAAAATTGTCTTTTGAGTTGTTCATTATAAAAGGTGTTGTTAAATTAATCTTATATGTGTGAGACGCCAATTTTATTTCATGGGATTGTCCATTCCCAAAATGTGATATGTCTTGTTTTAGGTTTTGAATATAGCAAAGGATACCATTTGCATATTCCATCATTGTTCATATTGTGCATTTTCTATTGATAATCTTTCAGATTCTTTGCAGCACTCATCATCCACAAGAGGGGAACTACGTTTGACCTGATTCCTGCTCCAATGGGATACGTAGGCGCCACAACGGCTCGGTCATATACCCAGTAAGATTTTCATTTCTTTTCATAATGAAAACTGGGACAGAATTTTTGAGAGGATCTCAAAAATTCATTTGAAGTTGGAATATTATCGAGCATCCACCTCGTCACAGTTGGAATATTATCGAGCATCCACCTCGTTACAGTTGGACCATTATCGAGCATCCACCTCGTTACAGTTGGAATATTATCGAGCCATCCACCTCGTTATAGTTGGAATATTATCGAGCCATCCACCTCGTTACAGTTGGACTATTTTCGAGCATCCACCTCGTTATAGTTGGAACATTATCGAGCCGTCCACCTCGTTACAGTTGGAACATTATCGAGACATCCACCTCGTTACAGTGGAATACTATCGAGTCGTCCACCTCGTTACAGTTGGAACATTATCGAGCCATCCACCTCGTTAAAGTTGGAACATTATCGAGCCGTCCACCTCGTTACAGTTGGAACATTATCGAGTCATCCACCTCGTTACAGTTGGAACATTATCGAGACATCTACATCGTTACAGTTGGAACATTATCGAGCCGTCCACCTCGTTACAGTTGGAACATTATCGAGCCGTCCAACTCATTACAGTTGGAACATTATCGAGCCATCCACCTCGTTACAGTTGAAACATTATCGAGACATCCACCTCGTTACAGTTGGAACATTATCGAGCCATCCACCTCGTTACAGTTGGAACATTATCGAGCCATCCACCTCGTTACAGTTGTAACATTATCGAGCCATCCAGGCCTCGTTAAAAATCATGCATCACGAAAAATCATGCATCGCGGGAAGATATGCATGCCCTGCAGAAGATCATGCATCGAGAGTTATATTCATGCATTGAGAGTCAATTCATGCATCGAGAGTTAATATTCATGCATTGCGAGTCAATATTCCTGCATCGCGAGAAGATTTCATACCTCGCAGAAAATTCATGCATCGCGAGAAGATTTCATGCCTCGCAGAAAATTCATGCATTGCGAGTTCATATTCATGCATCAAGAGTCAATTCATGCATCGAGAGTTAATTCATGCATTGCGAGTTAATATTCGTGCACCACAAATTAATATTCATGCATTGCGAGAAGATTTCATACATCGCAGAAAATTCATGCATCGCGAGAAGATTTCATACCTCGCAGAAAATTCATGCATCACAAGAAGATTTCATACCTCGCAGAAAATTCCATGCATCGCGAGAAGATTTCATACCTCGCAGAAAATTCATGCATCACTAGTTAATTAATGCATCGAGAGTTAATATTCATGCATCGAGAGTTAATAAATGCATCGAGAGTTAATATTCATGCATCGAGAGTCAATTCATGCATCACTAGTTAATATTCAAGCATCGAGAGTCAATTCATGCATCGAGAGTCGATTCATGCATCGCGAGTTAATTCATGCATCACTAGTTAATATTCATGCATTGCGAGTTAATATTCATGCATCGCAAGTTAAATTTTTTATGCATCGCGAGAAGATTCAATTCCTCGCAAAAGTTTACATATCGCAAGAAGATTTCATATCTTGCGGAATTTATGCATCGCGAGAAGATTTCATCCCTTGCAAAATTTTATGCATTGCGAGAAGATCCCATCCCTCGCAAAATTTTATGCATCGCGAGAAGATTCCATCCCCTCGCAAAATTGGCGCATCGCGGGAAGATATTCACGCCCTGCAAGCAATCATGCACTGCCAGAAAAAGAATCGTGCATCTCAAAGGAAATATTTATCCCTCAACGTCAACTGACGTAAAATGTGAGGAGAGAGATTAAGTGTCGACACGGTGAAAGACACTGTCTCCCATTTAAATTGCATTTTAAGCTGACAAGTTTTATCTCAGTCTTTGTCAAGAGCATTTGAAAGGATGAATTTCTTAAAAAAAAATCAAAAAATCAAAAAAAAAAAGAGAAGGAAAAAATAAAAAAAATAAAAAAAAAGAGAAGGAAAAAAAAACAAGTGCAAACTACTTCAACAAGGACAACACATCATGGAACCTTTTGGAGACAAGTCTGGGATTGACTTCCACCACATGTAACCGCACTTCTCTACAAAGGTCATGTGTTCGATCAAAATTGGGTTTGTCAATTTTCGTTGTCCACCATTTCTTTCATCAATCATACACAATGAAAGGGACAGCTGTTGATACCCAATTTTGGCCTAAGATTTTCAAAAATTCGTAATTTTGGGCCACAATACTAAGCCCGTCATTTGAGCCCATTTTGTGTTTATTTAAGTTATAAACTAGGTCAAAATATGATGGAGGGGGAAAAAAAATTTTCAAAATTTTTTTTAGAGAAAAACCCTAAAAAAACTCCCTCCTCTTCTTCTCTCTCCCCTCCCCTTTCCCCCTTCCTCTCCCCTTCCTCCAGCCGTTCTTCTCTCTCCCCTCCCCTTTCCCCCTTCCTCCAGCCGCTCTTCTCTTCTCCCCTCCCCCTTCCTCTCCTTTTCCCTTTTCCCTTTTGTCCGCCCCCCTGCCAGTCCCTTCCCCTCTCCTCTCCCCTTTCACTGCTCCGAGCTCACGCCACCACTGACCGGAGAAGAACATTAAACAGCAAGCAAACAATCGCCTCAGCCGCCTTCCTTCCCTTCTCCCTCTTTCCGTCGCCCACCTTCCCTGCCCTCTCTACCACTCTCCCGTCGCCCCTTCCCCCCCCCCTCTTCTTATCTTCTCTCCCTCCCTCCCTCTATGCTCCAGCTGAAACAACTTCAAACCTACCTCCACAAACCATCGACAACCGCCACTAACACCCACCAAACTCCGGTGAAACCCAAACCCCAAACCCCTTCGTTTTTCTCCCTTTTCCGGTGAAAAATCCACCGGAAGCAACACTGAAACAACCATTCCAAACAGCAGTGCCGGCAAGGAGCACGCCAGCCGACAGTCCGCTCGTCCTCTCCTCTTTACCGGCGAGTTTCAGGCAACAACAACTCTATAACAGCATCCGAAGAAGCAGCTCAACGCCAACCCCATTTCTTTTGTTTTTTTCGTTTCCGACCAGCAGCTTCGGCAAAGCTCTAAGCTGAACCAAACGACCCCGTTTTTCCCGTCAACTTCACAACAGACCCACCAAATCCCGACCAAGACTCTGCTCAAACATCCGCTCAAACAGAGAGCACCAAAAGCCAGCACAAACCTCACCCAAAAAGCTCTCTCACTCTCTTCGCCAAACCCACAACAACCAGACCTAACCTCTCTTTATTTTCTCCCTTTTTTCCGGTGAAGCAGTCATTGAAAATGACTCAAAAACAGCACCACCACCAGCGAGTAATAGCAGCGCGCTGCAAACAACAGCTCCAACGGACAGCAGTGAGGACAACAACAACCGGAGAGCAGTTTGGCGAGAAGCAATTCAGGCGGAGTTTCAAATCTGGCTGGAAAATACTTCAGTCCGGCAACCCACCTCTATAAATTGTTTGCTTGGTTCTTTCTTATGTTTTACTATTGATTCATTTATCTTTTGGTGATATTTTGCTTATTGTTAATTTCTATTTATTGTGATCATTTTTTTAATAATGATTAAATATAGTTGTCCAGCTATTTGTTAGTTTTCAAAATTTTCAAATCTGCATATTCTTTAATTTTGTTTGGCTATTTTGCTTTTGAGTTAGGTTTTATCTGTTTTTTTTTGTTAAGTCTTAATCTTATTTATTAGGTTATTAAGGTTTTGACTAGTGTATAATATTGTTGGGTATTTTTGTTGATAAATGTTCTCACTGTTGCATTATTTTTCACTTTTAATTATTGAATTCTTGTATTGTCTTTTATCAATTGTTTTGGCTCTTTTGATTTAGCAAGTTTGTGTTCATTTATTATTGCCCCTCTGTTTTCACATTATTATTTTTTTTAAAAATTTGTGAAGTATATATTGCAAGTCTACTGTTGCACTAAGTTGTAGTAGTATTGTTATTTATTTATTTTTTATTTTTTGTTAAAGTAGTTTTGTTCTACATTTGGATTAATAATCTATTCTATTTTCATTTGTTGTTCTCGTCTTGTAGAGTAGTAGCTAGGTATATGAATTTAGTTTCGTTTATAGTATATTGGTACTTTCTGTTAATCTCATCTACTTTAATTGTATTTTATCTTAGTTTGTTTTATAGTTATTTTGATACGTTAATTTATTGGGATTGTCTTTAAATCATATTGATCTGTTGTGACAGTAATTAGGACATTGTTCTATCATCGGTTGCCTTCATTCTCATTTTATGTTTGTAAATTTATTATCTTTTTCATTTCTTGTTCGAATGACATTGAACATTACAAGTTAAAATGGTCCGATGAAAAATCTATCCGTCGGGTTTAGAGGCCTCCCCAATATTAAAAGACGGAATTTTAATTTAAGTTTATATATTTTAGTTGTTGAAATTGGCCGATGAAGAAATAATCGTCGATTTCCAAGGCCTCCCATGTTAATAAGACGGATTTTTATTTTAGTTATTATTTGAGTTATTTATTTTTATTTATATTATTTTGACACTAACTCTTTTACTAAGTGTCTTTACAGGTACCCGGAGGTGCTTTTCCTTGAAATTATTCGAAAAGTTCGAATTGTATTTCATTCTTTATTTTGTGAATATTGACGTTAGGCAAATTTTAGGCCGATAATTATTGCTTTATTGTGTATATTGTGTGTTTATTATATGTGTTTATTTTATATCTTTCCTCAATTTGAAAAAAAAAATGAATTCATTCGGGAACCACATTTGTGGATTCCGAAGGGTGCCTAACCCCTTCCCTTCGGAATAATTTAAACTCCTTACCTAGAATCGAATTGGTTTCGTAAATCATTTAATGGTTTCCTAGTTTTTCCTAAAATTAGGTGGCGACTCTTTTTAAAACTCGTTTATTTTTAAACTTTGTTAAAATTGAATCAATTAATTATTTTTTGAGTTGCCAGACGTTTCGCCCTATTTCGGCAGAGTAGGGATGTAAACACATTGTAGGGAGAAAAATGTTTCTCCTACAAATTGTATCTACATCTAAAGTAAGTTTATTCCTCCCAATTTATCTCCCACTTCTTTTTCTGAAAATCTTCCATTTTTCTTTTGGCTGATAGACTTTTATGTGATAGGGCTATTATAGATACTCATTGTTATTGTGTAAGGTCTGAACATGATGGTTTTATAGGTAAGGCTTGGGGTTGAGGTTTAAAGAGGAGATATTTGAGAGTTAATTTAAGATTTTCTTTATTAGGGTTGTGTAATTGCTTGGGCTACCAATAATTTTTGGTAAGGCTGTCATTGCAAAAAAAATAAAAATTCTATCAGGTGATGAATATGTGGAATATTTTTACCATTAGTGTCTTCAAGCTTCGGGTTGAGGAGTGGAGAGCATGACTTAAGCTTTCTTGTACTATTTTGTTAAAAAGCTGAATGCTACTTATTTTACAATAATCACGAGTTTGATAATACCATTTTGGTAAAGCTGTAATGCTCTGCTTAATAAGTGCCTTCATATCCAAACTTTGCTCGAGTAAAGTTTTCTATTTAGTACACAAAATTGTATTGACTACACTGTCTCTAGGGGTTAGTAGATTACCTGCTTAAATGTCCAGTTTATGTGGTTTGAATTTGAATGTTTTTTATACTTTATAACTATTGTATTCTATTTATAAGTATAATTACACCAAACAAATTAAACGAGAAAGAAACAAAATTGTGAATGAGCATTGATAAAGCATCTGATTGTAGTTTTTTTTTTGGTGTTTCACATGTCGTTTTTATTGTTATTTTCTAATAAAACTAGTGCTGCATATTGGGTTCTGAAGTTACTACTTGTGGCGCAGTTTTTAAATCTTAAGCTACTAGGAAATTTATGGTTGTTTGTCTTTGTTGTTTTGGTGGTTGCTTTCAATTAGATGCCAGATGTATTACTGAAATTGTTTGGATCCTTGTGTAGTTTGATAAAAATAATTGTTGGAGAAGTGTTTGATAAGTTTAGCTTTGTGAAACATGAAAAAGGGCACTAGTTCACGTGGATGAAAAATGAAAATTTAGATCTGTTAAGTTTAACTGGCACTGTGTGTTGGGTTATGGGCCTTTTTCCCTTCCTATGTGGATAAATAAAAGTCCAATTTGGACCAACCCATTTTTGCCCATAGGCCCATTCTTATGAGGCAAATATAAGCCTATTTAGGTCTTATTTTCATACACACAGAGAGTTTTTTCAGCAGCCAAAAAGAGAGAAAGAGAGCAGTTTTCGCAGTGAAAATTCAGAACTAACAACCAACTTCAAATTGCGATTCCCAACAAAGTGGTATCAGAGCATTGTTTATTGTTGATTGTCGTTTTGAATTATGGAGGCAAATATGAGCAAAATGGTGTGTTTAAATGGTAGTAACTATCATATTTGGAAAGGCAAGATGAAAGATCTTCTATTTGTCAAGAAGATGCATTTACCTGTGTTTGCTTCTAATAAGCCTCAGTCTTTGAATGATGAAGAATGGGAATTTGAACATCTGCAGGTTTGTGGCTATATTAGACAATGGGTTGAAGATAATGTTAGAAATCATATTGTGAATGAGACACATGCCAAAAGTTTGTGGGATAAGCTCGAGACACTTTATGCTTCGAAGACTGGCAACAACAAGTTGTTCCTATTGAAACAATTAATGAATATCAGGTATAAAGAGGGCACTTCTATTTCTGATCATATTAATGATTTTCAGGGTGTTCTTGACCAGCTGTCCGGAATGGGTGTAAAGTTTGATGATGAGATACAGGGACTTTGGCTTCTTAATACTCTTCCAGACTCTTGGGAAACTCTTCGAGTTTCTTTGACTAATTCTGCTCCCAGTAGTGTTGTAACCATGGAATATACTAAGAGTGGTGTCTTCAATGAAGAAATGAGAAGAAGATCTCAAGCCTCATCTTCTTCAGCTTCACACTCCGATGTTTTGGTTACTGAAGATAGGGGGAGAAACAAGTCCAGAGGTAAGAATGATAGAGGTAAAAGTAGAAGCAAGTCAAAGTCTAAATACAAGAATATTACATATGACTATTGCCACAAGAATGGGCATATCATGAAATATTGTTACAAGCACAGAGAGATATGAGACAACAAAAGAGAGAAGGCGATAATGAAAATCGTGTTGTTGTTGTTGCTAATGATGATCTTCTTGTTTCTTGTTATGCAAATGCCATTAATCTTGTTCGTGATGAGTCTAGCTGGTTTGTGGATTCTGGTGCTACTTCTCATGTCACGCCAAAGAAGAAATTATTTTCTTCTTATACTCCAGGTAATTTTGGAACGTTGAAAATGGGAAATAATCATGAAGTTGAAGTTATTGGCATTGGGACAGTTTGTTTGGAAAGTAACAATGGTTCCAAACTAGTTCTCAGTAATGTCAAGCATGCTCCAGATGTTCGCTTGAATTTGATTTCTGTGGGTTATCTTGATGATGTGGGTTATGTTAATACACTTGGTGTTGGCCAGTGGAAGCTTACTAGAGGTTTGATGGTTGTGGCCCGTGGTGACAAGTTGTCTAACTTGTATGTATTTCAGGGATCCATGTCCAGAGACTCAGTAAATTTGGTGGAGAATGATACTTCATCAGAGTTATGGCATAGAAGGCTGAGTCATATGAGCGAGAAGGGAATTGATAGTTTGGCTAAGAAAAATTTGTTTTCTGGAGTGAAACAAGCAAAGTTGAAGAAATGTGTTCATTGCTTAGCCAAGAAAACAGAAAAGAGTTTCTTTTCAGAGTCATCCGCCTTCAAGAAAGCTTGATTTGCTGGAGTTGGTACATTCTGATTTGTGTGGTCCTTTTAAGGTAAGATCTCATGGTGGTGCACTTTACTTTGTGACTTTTATTGATGATCATTCTCGCAAACTCTGGGTATTTCCTTTGAAGTCCAAGGATCAAGTATTTGATGTGTTCAAGAGTTTTCAGGCCTTGGTTGAAAGACAAACAGGGAAGACATTGAAATGCATCCTCTCAGATAATGGTGGTGAGTATATTGGTCCTTTTGATAGATATTGCAGAGAGCAGGGTATTAG